>NW_022597518.1:0-3715 GCF_009176505.1 Sitodiplosis mosellana | reverse complement strand
GCGTGCCAACTATAAGGACATGAATGCACACTTTGCAAATATTAACTTCACCGAATTATTCCATGGAAAGACAATCATCGAGAAGGTGAACTTGCTGCACAAGACTTTGGACGATGCAATCATCAAATTTGTGCCTACTTACATCGTCAAGTCGATACAAAAATGTCCATGGAAAAATAAATTCCTAATAACACTGAAAAATAGGAAAAATAAGGCATGGAAACGCTACAGACGATCAGGCTATCATCAGTCGTTTGAATGGAAATACATTTTGGCGTCTCGTGAATTCGATAAACTCAACACGGAACTCTACAACACATACGTGGAGAAAATGAAATCCTCGCTCAAGTATGACGCATCGAGATTTTGGCAATATGTCAATTCAAAGAAGAGCACCGACAACAAACCAAAAGTCATGCAATTTGGTGATGTGCGCACAGCAAACGAAACCGAACAGGCCAACCTGTTTGCGAACTTCTTCAGTAGCAACTACGATGACTCAACGACTCAAGGCGTTCAACAATCGCCTACCGATGAGTCACACCAAACTGAGGAATTCCAGCTCGACATAAATTTCGTGCTTGAAGAGCTGCTAGCCGTGAACACAAAGAAAGGTACAGGTCCCAACGGTATGCACCCATTGATACTGAAAAACTGTGCGAGTCATTTGGCGGCTCCACTCACCGAGATTTTCAATGAATCATTGTCAACTGGCCATTTTCCTGACAAATGGAAACGCTCGAGTGTGTCACCTATTTTCAAAAGGGGGGCGAGATCGAAAATTGAAAACTATCGTTGCATTGCTAAGTTCCAAACTGTGGCGAAGTTCTTTGAGCATTTGGTGAACGTCAAACTTCTGTCTCTGGTACAGGACAAAATCACCAAAAAACAACACGGCTTCATGAAGTCCAGATCCACTGCATCTAATCTCACCGAATTTACCTACTATGCCCAGAGAGGCATAAATTCTGGTGCGCAAGTGGACGTTCTCTACACGGACTTCAGTAAAGCGTTTGACAGAGTAAACCACAAGAGATTGATTCTGAAACTCAGATCGTTCAACCTGCCAGACAATCTTCTTGCTTGGATCGAATCAGCGCCGTAGCCAGGCCGGCGCAATGGGTGCATTGCACCCTCCAAAAATTTCAAAGGTGCAACAAAATCGGGTGCTAAATCGGGTTTCAAAGGTGCAACAAAAGAAAAATTTCGATTTTGCACCCTCCAAATATTTTTTCTGGCTACGGCGCTGGATCGAATCATACCTGTCCAACAGAACGCAATTCGTTAAGTATGGGAGCAGCGAGTCGAATGAATTCAACGTATCATCTGGCGTACCACAGGGTAGTCATCTCGGACCCACACTATTCCTGTTGTTCATCAACGACATAGTGGACGAAATGGACGACGTGTTCATTTCTTTGTTCGCCGATGATGTAAAAATCGCCAAAATCATCCACTCGAGCACCGATGCGGAAGCGTTACAGCGAGCCATCGACAAACTAAAGGTTTGGTGCGACGTAAACAATTTGCACCTGAACCTTGACAAATGTGCCGTCCTTACAATCACCACAAAAAGGAAGGACATCATCGACACTAATTATAAATACGGTGATTTTACCTTCAAGCGCGTACGGGACCACAAAGATCTCGGCGTCATCATTGACCAAAAGCTTAGCTTTATAAAGCACATTGACGCGGTCACCTCGAGAGCTACAGCAGCCTTGGGATTCATCAAAAGATTTTGTTACGACATAACCGACGTTCAAACGCTCAAAACACTATACTACGCACTGGTTCAGTCTCATCTTGAGTACTGCAATGTTGTATGTCTACCAACTTATACCGTGCATATCGACAAAATTGAGAGCGTGTTGAGAAAGTTCACCCAGTTCGCCCGAAGAGAGTACCGTACGGCGGCCAACGGCTACAGTATCACCGACTACAACAAGCGACTTGAAGCGTTGAACATGACATCGTTGGAGCGTAGGAGAGTGAATGCATCTATTGTATTCATGTACGACATCGTGAATGGGATCGCAAATTGTCCCAATGTACGCAATGACATCGCAATTGGAGAGAGCGCACGTAGGTTAAGGCACACAGACTACCTAAAGATTAAAGATAAGCTCATGGACAAACAAATCAGAGCTCAAGTGCCTCAAATATGCAAGTTTGCAAACAAAGTGGCTGAACAATTCAATAACTCAACCAGCCGTGCTAATTTCATCTCGTCGATACGCAGCGAACAAAACCAAAAATTTAATATTAAATATTGACAAATTGTTATCTTACATCCCTACAAAATGTATAGAAATAATGATATTTATCCGTGATTTTTACACAAACTTTAAAATAAGTAGCAACATTAACTGTGATATAGCCATCCATTGAGTTGGTGATTAACTTTTGACCTGCCATTAATTTATAATGGAAACTACCGTTTATGTTAATGTATTTGCAAGTATTGTAATTTTTTTTTCTTATGTCTTTCGGTCTCCACTAAATTACAAATTCATAACTACCAACAGGGACTTGTTAGATTAGACGTAAAATTTTTCTTCAATGTATCACCTCTTGATAAATTGAATGATGACTTTTGCAGTCATTAGGGCCGTCACTACAGTGTTAACGCTTCAGTTAGTCTTTCATTTTTTACACGTTTAAGTTAGGCTATATTGGACCGTTTACATTTCGGCTACCTATGCATTTCCATGTATTGGTTAGGTTATCTTGTGTCAATGCTTTTTAGACCAAGTTGTTATACCAATAGAAAAAGACTATTACTTACAACTACTTATTGTATAAAATTACCATATATTGTACAAACACAAAAAGATCAGGTTTTTCACGACTCTTGGAGTCGTTTTCCTGCAAACCAAAATATTCAGCCAGTTTTTGGCGGTGTTAAATAAATAAATAAATAAATAAATTTTAAAAGTTCTCTTTCAATTTTCCTATGTTTTGTATGACGTGTCTCGGGATGATTGCGTTTCCTGCTTTTCTGAGCTTTTTTGACAATTTTCTTTAACAGAAACATGAATTTTTCTGCCAGAAGTCAAGTATTTCTGTGCAAAATTCCAAAATTTCAAAAATCAGTATAAAATCAGTACGAAGGTTAAAAAATCAGTATTCGGTAGAAATCAGTATCGAACAAAAAAATTGGCCATAAATCAGTATAGTACTGATAAAATCAGTACACATGGTAACATTAGTTTGAGACCAAACAAAAAAAAAGGTACCAAACCCGACTTTCGTCTCGTTCAAACTGGATGTGCCAGCTGAGTATGTTGATTTGTTCAGCAGTGTTTGGCCAACTAGCGTTACCGCAAAAGAATTCGTGGCAAAGGTTGCCCCTAAAATTGGCCGAAAATCCGCTTCTCATGTCCGGACGAAGCCAAAAAACCTGATTGGCACCAAAAAGCAACCCGAGGAATCGAATCCAACTACGAAACAAAACAAAACAAAACAATCAATCGCCCCAAGCCAAAAAACGGGGTTGGCAAAGCGTATGCTCAGCAAACGAATTGGAGACACACCAAGAACCAGCATCCACAAAGGAAACGCCGGCAATCACGTACAAATCATTGCCAGAAGAGCTGTTGCTCGCAAGTGAAGCCGAATTACCATCGCTACTGCTTCAACGAACGCTGCGCAGAAAATCATCACGGCTATCGCAACAAATGGCACTAAACCATGCCATATCGGATGACTGTGC
>NW_022597517.1:0-13910 GCF_009176505.1 Sitodiplosis mosellana | reverse complement strand
ATCAAAAAAGGGAATTAATTCTTGATAGTACATATGATATTAAATCAATTTAACTAAACCATTGTTTTATTATACGTTATTCTTCATTAATGTAACTCCTTTAAATTAAATAAATAGTATGCGCATAGAATTTATCTCAACCATTACTTATACTAAAGGGTAAAAGAGTACTATACAAAAAAAGGAAAAAGTAATGTAAATTTTAAATAACATTTGATAATGAAAATTTGATTAGCGTTTCGAGATACTATGCACTTATTTGTCGTTACTGCCACTAGTTTGAATTGAATAAAAAATATGAGCATAAAATTGAAAGCCACTATAATTCTGTTCATGGCTCGAAAAAGTATTAGAAAAAAAAAACGCAGATTAGTAGCTCTACATTTCATGTAGTGCTAAAAATACACCAAATGAGCGTGAAAAAAGGCGCATCGCCTGTCAAAGTTATTTCGTGTCTCATCTTTCTCACACAAAATTATGGAAATATACACCGTCGTCACCATCAATAAATGCTCAATATGCGTAGCTAGGGATAGGGAGAGAGAAGAGAAAAAAAACATATTTACACCATATAATATGCGAAAACGGGAGCGAAAACGAAAACATTTGCCCATGAACTCTCCCATTGCCTATGACAAATCGACGGACCAAAACAAAAATAAAACTTTTATAATGCAGTTATTCTACGCATATTTGATGAAAGATTACTGTGTATTTTAGTTTGTGCTTTTCGATGAAGATGTAAATAATATAGGAATGTTATGGTTGGAGTTCTGTATCAGCACACGCTATTGCTCATTGCGTTTGATTCTTATCAATTCACACTTGTTGCTGTCTGTATCTTGTGTCGTAGCCACAACCATCACGATGATTGCTACAAAATTCAATTGAAATTCATTATCGTCAATCCATCTACAAAATGCGAATCAGACGAAATTTCTTAATTAATGCGTGAATCATATCTCTTCTGTTCTTTTTTTGTCGTTGGATGGTCGTTGTTGCTGCTGCTGCTTTGATGCGTGCCAAGCAACGAATGATCCTAGACACGATTCGATTCGACATCACAATTCGGTTTACTTTCGATGCTTCGAGCTGTGTGTATGTGTGTGTGTGTCTCTGGTGCCCAATCACACAAAATACACACTGTGTAAACTGAGGGCGCTAAACTTCAATCATAAACTTCATAATTTATGAAACATTGAGCATTTTCTTTTAATATATTGTTTGGAAGTTTTCGGTTTTTGTGGCTTCAAGTTCATAATCATTTCAGTGTTTGGTAATAAATTATTTTCTTGGCGCATCCTAACCACAACCATGAAAAAAGCACATAGCTATGATGCTAACCAAACAACCAAAGGGAGAAAAAAAACACCAAATTAAAGAACAGAGAAAGAAAGCAAATTGAAGTTTGATGGCTTGCAACAAGAAGTCCGCACTGTTAATGTACCCGTATAATATTCATTTGCGTAGGATGTGTTCGATCCCTTTTTTTATGCTGCTTACCATGCAGAAAGTGTGCAAATCACTTAAGCGCTTGATGAGACACGCGAACGCACGCTTAAACGATGGGAATCAACCGTCATTTAAATAAATATGTCTAACAAACTGGTTTACTTCGCAAGTTTTCAATTGATTTACGCAAACATAAAATTCTCTCGCGAATCAGCCGAGATTAATTGTGGTTTGCTTTTCTGACAACTTCTTCTCTGATCTTCGGTTATTCGTTTCTTCTTCTTTTCCGTTGATGTGTACCATGTGCATTGGTTTCTGTTTATACACGAACACTTGAAGCTTTCGTTCTGGTTTTTGTTTTGTCAACATTTCGATTTAGACTTGACAGAAAGAAAACCAAGAGAACCAACAAAAAATTGCGATACACATTACACCAAGGTAGTGGTGAAACACAACAAAACATTGAATTCGAAACGGATATCCGATATTCAATCAAACGTTATATATGAGTTTGTGATTTTCGATCAAAGACTGATGAGCCGCTCAGTGGGTTGAATGTGAGCGAGAAAAAACAATGCGTAAAAGTCAAAAAAATATTTAATCCATACATTCAGATTGGTCCGTACACACCATAAACGGTATTTATGTACCGTACACATTTCAAATAACAATGTGTAATAAATATGTGCAGATTGAGTGCGACGTGAAATATTGATCTTGTTCTCTCAATAACTCCCTTGAAACAAAACGTAGAGAAGGAGGGAGGGAGAGAAAGAGAGAAACAAAAAATGTCACAATGCATGAAACTGTTCGCGAGGTGGAGAGAGCGAGAGAAAAAAAAGTCATCGAATTTTATATTCATTTGCATGACACGTGAATTGGTTTTCGTTTTTTTTACGGAGTAGATAACAGCAACACATGTATTTTACGTCAAATTATCCTTTCCATTCTTCTATTAGTCGGCACATGATTTGTTCGTTTTTGTTTTTCCTCCCTCTTTTCTCTCAGTCTTTTTATATCCCTTCTTCGCGTATTTCTTTTTCTCTCAGTCTACCCATTGCGCGTTAAGCCAAAATACTCTATGAATATTCGCACAGCATCAACGATTTCTTAAGCAGGGCACATATGTATAAGAGCAGAACATTGATTTATCACACACATAAGATAAAAAAATTCCGATGCTAAAAAAGTGTTTAATATTTTTTTTATTGGCATTTTAAAACGACAATGTTCCAACGTTGGTTTTTTTTCTGGATTAATTTTAGATATCATGTCAACCAAATGATGGAACCAATGTACAAGAATGGAATTTGAACAGAGGAAAAGTTTTTTTTGCCCATGGAGACGTTTTGCGTACAGGGAAATTGCACACGAACAAAAGACAATCAATGCATGATAAAAGTCGACTTAATTCGCGGAATATGGAGTGAAACGTGGCAATAGATAATAAGCTGCTGCCATCATCGCCGAAAAAAGTGATGAGCGTGAAAAATTGGATCGTGTATTATGCAACACCACACTATCAATACGTATTTTCCATGCAACGCTATTTTTTTTCTATCACATTGCCATTCGGCTTAACCCAAAAAATTGACTTTGAAAATATTATCCGGGATTAATTCAACTTATTTATTTCACATAGTTCAATTCAACGACATGTCATCAATTATGTCAAAATATTGATTGATTTTTCCAAAATTTCACAGCAAAATTGCCATTCTTTCATTTTTTTGGTGGCTAAATGATGGGGCGGAATGGTTTCAGATGTAAATTTCAATAAAGTGTCAACCATTTACTTGCCCCCTGTTACTTATACAATAATAACAAAGTTTCGACTAACGTAAACATTTGTTCGGGCTTAATTTTATTAGCGATGCTTATCAGAAGAATTTCTAATCCATTACCATCCCACAAACTGTATCATTTACGCCCAATGGAATGCATAAAATGTTCGGTTGTATCAAAATTAATAACTTAGTTACTGTTGTTAATCATATTAAACAAATTTAATTTTTGTTCATTCTTATGTCTATATAGTGCCAAATGTACGGCGCATTAGCTATATATCTAATTGATTATTTGATGGGCGTTATGAGTGAGTGCGTGCGTGCATGCATGTATGTTTATGTGTGCTTCGCTCACAATCGGCCAATTTTCATAAACATTTGCACATTGCAAATTAGTTTAACCATATTCCGATTTTGCAGATCGTACACTGCTAATTTCAGAAACAGTCGAGAATCAATGCGAAACGATTATAAAACGATACCAAAAATAAATTCTGTATCAACTGAGTGCACACAATATCGAAATCAAATAAATTCACCAAGTAAATACGTGCAAGCAGTGAAGTGAGCGAGCGACTTTATGTTTGTTTCTGTGTGGTTGTTATGTATTTGAAACTATGACTACTCCTCTATGGTTGACGAGTGGAAAACTCGAACGTTGTATAAAGTGGCGCCATTTCGCAGTCATCAAATTCGAATGTGTGCATCATATATATCTGTTGCTTCCAGAATAAGTCAATTAGAATATGAATGTTCACATTTTTCGCTGCTGCGTACAAAAATACCGGTGGAGGTGGAATCTGCTCGAAGAAAATGCACGCAAAATAGATAGTGAACCAACAGTTTGTTTGGGTTTCTCCTAAGTTACTTCATGGAAATGCTTAAAATATAGCATAATCATGATTGATTGTTACAACTAGAAAATGGAGCAAATATGTTTTACATGAATATTTTACACAAAGCACGCATTTCCATTGAACATTTGGACGCGTTTCTTGTTGCTGTTTATCGTTCATCTTGGAATTTATCCGGCATACAATGAGTGTTGCATATATGTGTGAGTGTGTATTTGTATTGCAGGAAGCAAATTTCAAGCACAAGCATTCACAAAGCAAAAAAAAATTGATACCGAATCGATTAATGCAAACATGGAAAACAAGAGAAGAAAGAAGTAGACATGGGCTGACTTGGAGCGTTGGAGTGAAATGACAATTCAATGTATGACCAAGTTCATATGAATACATGAATGACAATTCAAATCTGCATCCCATTATCAATTTAAATGCGATGTTTACTGATGACCACAGTATTCGTATCTACTTTACTTTGGCACATTGCTCTGGCCAGAGCAACACAAATTCACTTACTCAATCCCATTTCGAACCATATTGTTCCATACAAAATGTGCTCTGAATCCGGTGAACGATGCTGTTCAACATCAACAACAACAATACAGTTTGTGTGCATGTGTGTGCTTGGAATAAAATGAGCCAAGTAATTATAATAGATTTTTATACATTTAAATTCAGCGCTGCGGTTACTCACTAATTAGATTCACAGAAGATCGGTAAAACAGCCAGCTCACCGGGGCCATTTTATTTGTTGCCATCATTTTCGTATCGTTGCCATAACGTAATGATTCACACCAAATTAAATAACACGATACAAACTGGACATAAACAAAATTATAGTGGCATCGAATGGATCGGTATCAGTGCCGCCGAAAAAACACCCACCGATTTCTTTGCAGCCATATAAAAACGAAATCATTTCAAGCGGAACACTTTTTATTCCACAAAAAGAAAAATATTGTTGTTATTCAACAGGAAAATGATATACTTAACCATGTGAATGCACAACCCGTTGAGTGTTTATTGTTTGAATCAACAACGTAAGACATAATACATATGTATAATTGTTATAGCAATGCAAGTTGTGATTCATTTGATATTCATAACGTTTAGAAGTAAAATCGTGTCTACTAATCGTGTTTAACATGAAACGAACTTAATTTCGTTAGTCCGATTTTTTGTTATTGCATGAAATCACTTGCTTTTGGATAGCCTGCCAAATCAAAATCAGGGCTGCAATTCTATGACATTCCACCAAAATCGTTCGGAATTATTTTTTTGGAGGCGACTATATTTGAGTGAAAGAGAGACATTCCACTAATTTTCATCATCCCAGCCAAATTACTGCGATAAATATCACCTTTCCTTGAGTTATCGGAATAATTCCGGTAGAAAGATGAAAATCAGTGGAATCTCTCTCTCTCTTTCACTCCAATATAGTCTTACGTACGAAAAAAATAATTCCGAACGATCTTGGTGGAATTTCAAAGAATTCCAGCCCAGTACCAAAGCGGAATTTAGCTCAATTAATCAACCCAAAGATAGGCTAAAAATTGCATTATCGCTGGAAAATGTGTCAAACTAAGAAAAAAACAACAACAGAGGCATGCCATGAGAGACATGTAAGTTGGTGAATGCCTAAAAGCTGGCCCAATTAAAATCAAATACATCAGTCCTAATGTCATTCCAGCGACGAGATCTGGATTTTGAATGACAGACATACACGCGACAACGAAGAGAACCATCTGCGACATTCATGATTTATTCCCTCGAAACGCAATTAATTGAGTTCATTTGCGAAAGAGCTGTGAACAGTGAAACACATCGCGTCGTTCGATTTTCATATTTACATGCCGATTTACTACTGATAAATCACAAGTGCCATGCATATTTTGCAAGCGTATTCACGTTTTATTTTTCCTGTTTGGCTCTAATAATCTACATTGATGCCATTTTGTAATCGAATGATTATTTGCAAATAGTCCTTGGCTGGAAGCAAGTAGCCGGATAAAAGCGGTAGATTTCGGGAAGTGGATCCATTTAACCTACAAAATACCATCATCGATTCATATAATTCCGCTTACATCAATCAATCGGTATGGATGTTTCGCTTCCAATGCTAAAAATATAATCGATACATTCGAGTAATGAATATCTGAAAGAAGAGCAATTGCGAAACAACAAATAAATTAATTAACTCACTGCCATTTCTTGTCTGCAGGATTTCATTTTCATTGCTGCAGGTGTTTATTGTCATTGTAATAATAAGAGAGTTCTCTATCTCAATCTCGCGCTCTATTTATCAAAAAATGGTCAGACTAGAGAGTCAAGACTGGATTGCGGCTAAAAATGAAGTTGACTAATTAGAATTTTCAATTACAATAGAAATTCAACCGAAAATGAGGCAACGAAATTGATGCGCTCCAGGCTATAGATTGTAACAAGTCTCGCTTTTCAATTATGCCCTTTTGCAATAGACGCTTGCTTACACTCCTACTACATCCCTATCCATTCCAATGCCCAATAACGGTTTAGTAATAGCAAACGCATACGACTCTTTTGCTAGAGATATAAATATACAGAACATTAGCAGAATCAAAAGAGTGGCCAGATTCAAAGTTGTAGTTCTATCAGTACTTCAGTTTCCGTTCAGAGGTCAACTGAAGCATTCTTCATACAAACCAGATTTAGATATGTATGTGGTTGTGTGTACGTGTGTATGTAAAACTTCAAGATTCGAGACACAACTAGTAAGAAAAAAAAGGAACTGCGAAAATTCAAAGGAATAAATAATAATGTCTATTGACTAGATCGAGAGGAGAGTAAGTTCATCTGACTTTGTTGTGAAAGAGAAGAGTAAGTTTCTTTCGACTCAAAAATGGTTAAAGGCGAGTATGTTCATTTTTGGCGGGTCCTCGCGGTTTTCCACGGTTTTCGCGGAACTGATAAGAGATAACAACTTGGTGTCTTCGGCCAAGTTGTAGCACTCGAGGTCTTCTATAACATTGCTCAGTTATCTCTTATCTCTTATCAGCTCCGCTAAAAGCGCGAAAAATGATAAGAAAAAAAAGTTCTATATGAATGTCCGAGAATGAAAACGCAACTTCTATTCACAACATATATAAGTGAAACTAAAATAAAAAAATTTATTGAAATGAAACAACACAATCGAATTTTTTCAAAGTGTAACACCAAAAAAGATTTTTTAAAGTGTAACATCGGTATGTAGTAAGTGTAACAACATACCGATGTTACACTTTAAAAAAATCTTTTTTGTTGTTACACTTTGAAAAAATTCGATTGTGTTGTTTCATTTCAATAAATTTTTTTATTTTTGTTTCACTTATATGTGTTGTGAATAGAAGTTGCGTTTTCATTCTCGGACATTCATATAAAATTTGCTTTTTTATGTGCGCGATTTGCGCGCAACTCATAAGAGATAAGAGATAGATGTCTTCAGCAATGTTAAAGAAAACCTCAAGTACTACAACTTTGCCGAAGACACCATGTTGTTATCTTTTATCAGTTTCGCGGAAACCGCGAAAAACCGCAGAGGCTAGACGGGATGCCAACATACTTCCTTTTAACGCAGATAGAATCAACAGAAATCATACTCTCCTCTTTCAAAATATATTAGAATTTTTTCACATACTCTCCTCTCGATCTAGTCAATAGATGTATTGTTGATAATTTTCTAGTCGATATAATCGGATCAAAAGAAAAACCGTTTTGAATAACAAGGTTCTATTTTGTAGCCGTTTCATCAGGCGATCTCGGCAAAGTGTTTATTCTGTATCAACCATTGTAATACATTGGACCATTTCCAACGTGAAAGTTTTCGGTTCGTATGATTTTGTCATTAAAGAAATTGGACCCGTTTTGTGTTCATTAGCTCATGTCTTCCTCCCAACGCCCGCCCTTCATTTTCTCATTCCATCATACTAATCAATTTTTGTTAATCAGTCTTGTGATGCCATCGTCGAAATAAATGAGAAAAAAAATCAAAACGCGCACATTCCACGGCAAATTAAAGGCGAAAGTACAGCGTAATTACGAACAATTCTTATGTTAACGGTCCAGACAAAAGAAATTGAGCGAGAGAAGAAGAAAAAAAACGGCGTGCTTGAGTTTTGCGCCGGCCTACGGCATATCTGTCGATATGATTTTGATTTCGATTTCTTAAGATTTTAAGCCCGGTATTCTCTTCTCTTCCTTCCTTCTCTCCCTTTTACAATTCACTGTTTGAGACACTGGCCGTCAATACCAACTTTTTCAAACGAAATTTTAATTCTTAATTAATATTCAGCATTGAATTGTGTTGAAAACATACACACTTTTCTCTATGTGTGCAGATAATTTACGCCATCACCGTACTCTATCTGGCACAAATGGTCTTGTGAGTTTTGTCGCAAATGTTTTTTAGATTTGGCAAATCCGTTACACACAATTATACTTTCATGGAATGTACGTTAGCATCCGTCGGCAAATCTGGCAAAAGATCACAGAAGGTGCCATTTCGAAGGATGTGAAATGAAAGTGAAATAAAAAGAAAAGAACAAAACACACGAAAACAATGTAGTTCTTGTGCAAAATTCAGATTTCGCACATGGCACACGCTTGCGAAAGCTTTGCCCTCCAACACAAGATTCTGGTAACGATGCTTATGACGTGAGATAAAATTGGATGACGGCAATACTTCTTTACGCCAATTTTTGAGCGCTCGTTCGTGGAGGCTATGTAAAAAAAAACACCGTATAAAAAGAGTTGTTCGCCGCTTACAAGCGAAAGATTTACGAAAATTTGGTGTAAAATCCTAAATGGTTGTGAATAACATGAAGCCGTTCGTTTGCCGATTTAATTCTCAGAAAAATAGAAACGCCTGTGCACACACAACCTTAATTGACCTTGGTTTATATAGTAATAAAATTTGGAATAATTGAATTTTGTGTGCATATGCATGTGCTTCTCCTGTACTTATTCGCTCTATCTTGCTCACACTGCCTCCGTCGAGAATTTCGTGGAATATAATTAAAAATAAGTTCATAACCCGAATGCCGGATTGCAAATGCTCTTCGATGTACCGACAAAGGGAGAGAGAGAGAGAGAGAGAGAGAAATAGAACACAATATATCCTATGCATATTTATGTAGGTATTGTGCGCGCGAGCCAGCCACCAAATAAGCGAACGAACATAGAAGAAGAAACAAGTGAAAGCCTCTCGTTTAACCGTTGATAAATAAGTAAACGCAATAGACAACGACAACGATGACGAAAAGTGCCTGCTTGCCATTCTCTAGCCCATCATCGTTTGGAGGTGCCTACCACGTGAACGCGAAAGCAAGTGCGAGCGTTCAAGATTCCATACACGAACACACACCGTTTTACTTCTTCATTCTCTCGTTTGATGTTGTCGTGTTTCGACGACACTTTTCACTTAATTTTCCCGTCTTGCCAATTCTTCGTTCGAGCATGCGGCATGCATGGTTGCTTGTCTACCTTCCCCGCCCGCTCGTTTATATGTTTTATCCCTGCCACTTTCCATTCTTGCGAAATTATCTATCTTTAACGCGGATTTGTTATTTGCTATGTTCTTACAGAATTTTCTACTTGGCACCGGCCCGTGTGACTGAGGACAGATTTTAATTATGAGCTAATAATAATCGGCGGAACTTGGGAAACTTTATAATATGACGATCGCATCAAGATGTTACGAATGTAATTATTCGCGCGCACCCATTAATTTAATTTCTCAAATACTTTAATAATGTTTACACTTTTTTTCTTATTCTTCTCCTTCTTTTTTGGCCGCTGCCGCTACTGCTGCGTTTCTCCTGGTGAATGCTTTAGCTGATTTGTGGAAAATCTGTGGATAAAGAAATGGAATGTTTGCAAGGATTTCGAGCTTTTCATCGACATAATGATGAAATGTCATCATTATAGGATATTAATCCTATTAGACTGTTAAATGATGACTTTTATACTCCGTTTGCCGCGCAGTATCTAAAATAAATATTTGATTCTTTTAAACGCTAAAGATAACAACGACGACGACATTTCTGCTGCCGATGTCTTCAGCTTCATTACACCGTACCGATTTGGTACTTAGTCAAGCCGGAAAAGACAAAAGGGCACGAACATGATACAATAAACATCTGATGCAACAGTAAAAACAATAATAAAAACTAAAAAAACCAAAAAATCCACCACTAATTTAAAGAAAAATCAAATTACGTTAAGCCAAAGAAGCATTGTGTGCGGTGGAAAATGTTTGAAACACTGTGTGTGCGTGTGCGAAACAAATGGTGATTGACAAGTGAATATGTGTGAAAACGACACACCAACGTTTTGGGGCCGATGATTAAAACAATTCCGTTTGTTTGTGACAAGTAAAAGTACTCGGAGGTGTATTCGTTGTGTGTTTATCTACACGGTTGACGGCCCAAACACGTCCAGCAACAACACACATAGCACAGCACAGCACGGCACAGCGGTGCAGTATTAAAATTTCATTGTATGTTCCAAAGTGAATATCATCAGGAATATTATCGCTTGTAAACATCTGTGATATCAAATAAATAAAAACCAACAGAAAAAAAAGAAGCCAAACAACAAAAGAAATAAAGAAAGCAAAGAAAACAGCGCCAAACAACAATAAAAACCGACCGGGACGAACGAACGACCGCACAGAGGCAAGCAGCATACAGGAGCCGGTGCACAGACGAAGACCGAAAACAAATTACAGCATGGATAAGAAAAGTAAAGCAATGTCAGCATTGAATACAGAAATAAGTCGATTACTGTCACCAACGCAGGCCATATCGCCAGCTGTTTGGTCTTATACGATGCTACATGTGACCAAAAATGGCACGACTGATGCTTATGCACCCGCCTATCCGTATAACAGTGACGCAAAAACTCTGAACGAACTCTTCGACCATGCAAACTTCAACCTCTCATCATGTGACAAAGATGAACTGGATGACAGCACATATTTTCAGACAACCGTTTATATTATGTACATATCGATATTTATATTTGCATTGTTTGGAAATGGTGTTGTTTGTTATATCGTGTATTCATCGCCTCGCATGCGAACGGTCACCAATTATTTCATTGTGAATTTGGCGGTTGGTGATATTTTGATGTCATTGTTTTGCGTTCCATTTTCGTTTTTTCCAACGTTGCTGCTGCAATATTGGCCGTTCGGATCACTGCTCTGTCATTTGGTTAATTATTCTCAAGCGATTTCCGTGCTCGTAAGTGCCTACACCTTGGTCGCAATTAGCATCGACAGATATATAGCAATTTTATGGCCGTTGAGACCTCGCATTACAAAGCGGTAAGTGGAAATTGATTTGCCTCATTTACTACTACTACTACGCATATTCGTTTTTCTCCTATTCCCTTTTTTTCTCTATCAGTCTATTTATGTTCCTCGGGATAAAATTTATCCCGGGGTATAAAATGCAATTTATACCGAGGGATAAATTTCGAGGGATAAAAATCGCAACTTATCCCTCGGACAAAAATTCATGCTGAACATATGAAAAATAAATGTTTTAATAGTTCTCGTTGTATGTAAATGAAAGCAGAAGTGGTTTTCTTGTAAAAAATTCATAATACAGATGCATGTGATGTTAGACTGGTCCAGATTTTTTTTTCCTGGAATATTCATATAAATTTCGAAAATTGGCCTCAAAAAAATAAGTTTGACATCAAAAACTCGGAAAACGTAGAAAAAAACCACTTTCCAAAGAGGTATCCATTTTTTCATTCCACTCGTTTCGGAAGCCATTTTAGATCGCAACATTTCGACCAAAATAATTTTTCCAAACGACTTTCGGCAAAAACTGATGATAGGGTTTTGTTTGGCTCGTCAATATATATAACTTTTGCCAAGACATTAGCCCATGAAAATGCATTCTGGGCCAATTACAGTGTGAAATGACAAAAAAAAATTCAAATTTTCAGCATTTTTTACATTTGACCCATTTAAGTCATCCAGGTGGTAGACTTTTGTTCAGTCTTTGACTTGTATCGTGTAGCCAGAACCTGTACAAATATTTGGTTAGTTGTCAGATTGCGATTTGGATGGAATTTGGCTTCAATTGACCCAGACATAAAAGACCAATTTCAGACCAAAATGGGCAAATCACGAACATGAGCTTCGGTTTGACAGATAAAAGCAAGCGATTTCTATCTTTTCTGCCTTTGAACATCTAGTATAATCCTTTATGAACATTTTGGATACTTACACGACCAAATCGAGTCATGTTTTCACATAGTTCTACCCTCATATTCGATTGGTTCGATTCCAACTCTCAAAAAAATCGATTTTTGATCGAAAAATCCTTAAGTTTAGGCTTTTTGGAATCGGAGTTTTGACGCAAAGTTATATGTTCTCGAAAATAATAGGTGTTTGCTCAGCTAAACACTTAAATTTGACTTTTTGAGGTACCTCCCGAACAAAAGTTGCGTTTTTCATGGATTTTTGTATGAAATATTCATCATTCATAACATGTAAATGAACAAGAGAATCAATTTCTATTGTTTTTTTGAGTCTATAAATCCAAATACCTTATTATAAGTTTTATGGCATCTCAGCACTTCGTATGCTGCGGATATATCCGAGCATATCGACGACGCATACTGTGTAATACAGTGGCGTGCGCTGCTGAGCGCAGCCACAGAGCAGAGCAGAGACTCGACCACACCACTGTATTATAGTATGCGTCGTCGATATGCTCGGATATATCCGCAGCATACGAAATGCTGAGATGCTCAGCCATCGGAAAACACATGTTTGATGTGGTCTAAATATGTTTATTTGTTTATTGGGAATTCGCATTGAAATGTTATAACCGAAGTAGAAGTTCAAGGAAATTTCAGATAAAATTATTGGGCTAAAACCAAACTTGTGCAAATGCGATCAGCATGAAACTTTCGAAATCTCATTTTTTCGCCGAAAAATGAAATGCGAGAAAGTTTGAAGCTATTCGGAAGGGAGCTTACGGGTACCACCCATACAAAATTGTCAAAATTTGCTAAAAATGATCAAAAGTCGATGTGAAATTGATTTAGTATTGTTTATTCGTGTTAAATTAGTTCAATTCTACAGTCACGAAGCAATAAATATGGTAAAAAATACGATACCAGTTAGTAAAAAGTGTATATTCCATCAGAAATGACTAAAATGAATTGTTCGAGGCGATATACACGATGCGCCAGGTCCCAATCAAAGATTTTTGCACAGTTCTGGTTGGAATGTTCTTTTCTCATGATTCTGAAACAAATAGGCTATTTGCCCCCAAAATACGTCAACTTTTGTCGAATGAGGCGCAGTCTATTCATTGAGCACTATTGTGATCTCTTTCTGCCTTACCGACAACTCCTATAATATGCGTCTTTTTCATCTGACTCCTACATGCTGTTGTAGTTGTCTGCGTGTGTCACTCACACATTTAACGAAAGAAAAGGCGAAAAGAAAGAATTCAATTGATGTAATAGCACATGAATTGTCAATGCGGCAGATAGAGTGATCACAATATTGTCTAATGTGCAAAACTGTCAAAAAATGTATTGACGGTTATTAAATATGAGCTGAATGTTCAATTTGGCCGTTAAAAAAGTACTAATACGACAAAATCGTACAAAATCGTTTAAAAACACTTTTTCCCAACTTTTTTCAACTTTTCTGGACGTTTCTAAACGTGTCATAAGTGTTGGTGTGATTAGAAATGATATCTGTTTCTGATCGATCTGACACCTCCGGGATAAATATTTACGACCATGTCCCGACATGGTCGTAAATTTCCGAGGG
>NW_022597516.1:0-4349 GCF_009176505.1 Sitodiplosis mosellana | reverse complement strand
GGGAACACCGACCCCTATTTTTTTTTATTTTTTCAAACTGAAAATGGGAATCAACTAGATTTGAGCCCAATTTAATTTTAAGCTATTGGGAGCACATACCTTACCTGGAAAAATCAGTTTGGACCACCCTAATACATATCCAAGAAAATGTCGTATTAATGGATTAATGTTGATGTGTAACACATAGGTCAGTGATGTCTGCCACTTTGCGCCACTGTTCAATCAATTTAGCTCAATTATTTGTGGCCATCGTCAACAATTGCACGTGCTGCACACACACACACATACACACACGGTGTGCTACTGCACCGCTGATCAAATCAATTGATTTATCGATTCGAATGACATCAAAAATTGTAAACATTGTTGCACTCTTCCGCTGCGTGACGAATTCAATCGGTGTAGCATTTTACACAAGACAGTCTCTCTCTCTCTCTATCTCTCGCACGAATAATTCTTTCTCTTTTCGCTCCATACTGGGATTTCATTGTTTATTTTTGAATAATCATAATATTTGCTGAATATATTTGACAGAATTCATTCGCGCTTTATTCATACCACCGCAATTGTTGTAATCGTTTACGATCAAACAGGTTTCAGAACATTTAACTGGCTGGTTTTATGTATTCTAGACGATCGGTCGGTCGGTTGTTCTTTCTGGGTTTTTTCCCTTCAGTTTTTGCCGCGACTGTTTTTCGTATACTTTTTTTCATTTATCGCGAGTGCGAATGCTTTATTTTGTTATTTTAAATATATCGCTATCTGTTTCCATAATTAACAAATGTTAATTGCAGTCAGGTAGATCGAAAGTGCATTACGTGCCAATTTTATAAGATATAATTGTTTTTTTCTCTCTCTTATTCGCACTCTTACAAGCCACAATCATATTTGCTTTTCGTTTATAATTCAAGAGATAAAGGTGGGAATCACCATGAAATCTCTTCATCATGATCATAACCCGAAAACAATAAGCTTCGAATGGTTTTTTTTCCCTTTTCGTTGATGCTCTCGAATATCGGTTGCGTGCTTGCGATAACCACGTAATTAATGCCAAAATTCGTACACTTGCTACTCTTTTCTCTACTTCCAAGTGTCGTTACAGTTTGAAGTGCAATCACGTGATTTACTTGAGCAACAAATTACGATATTTTTCCCCGTTCATTTCGTTCGACACTTAATAATATGATATCAAAAGAGAAAAAAAGGGTTTTAACCTGGATTTGCGTGAGCGTGTGCCGTAGCCATTAGTGACAATATGATGGATTTAACCATTAATTTGCATTACCATGCATAAAATATATGAATTTTTAAAAATAAAATAATAGCGTTAATTGAACACACAACTCGATTTAAATGCATGACACATTTCTATGCTGTCTGTTTTTTTTTTTTTGCTGCATTGAATGAAATGTGCGTTTTATTCTTTGCCGTTCTCTTCAAAAATCGCATTTTATTTTGTGCCGGCAATTTTTTTTTCTCTTCATTCCTCTTACAATCGTGTGTTATCTAGCCACTTTTATCGGTTGCAAGGTTACAAAACAGAAGCCAGTTGAATCTGACCACTAACACCAAAAACTGACTATTTTGAAAACATGCAATTTGTTCGGAGTTTTCAGCGCGATTCGCAAATTCGTTTGATATACGTGTGTGTTTGATGAATGAATGCGACGTGAGGTAGTGCCGAAAATGCTCAAGTGTGGCCAAGTATTTTTCACATCGACCGGAATGTTGTTTAGATTTCATTAACATCACCGAAATTGCACATCGTTACCAGTTTTTGTAGTTCAGCTTCTTTTCAAATTTATGCACGCCAACAAGCACACACATATACATTATTGGATGCTATATACGCCATACCGTAGATAAAAAAGCAGTAATATTAACGACGATTGACGATTTGTTTTGGCTTTCGCTAATTTATTCCAATTTTTTTTTTCATTTAAGATCATTTTTTGTGTGTCGTGAGACAATATTTTCGTCACAAAGGGATTTTTTTTCCCATTTGCTGGCCATTCTCAACTCATTTTCGATGCAACAATGATATTGACAAGGGTATGAGCTGTGTTATCTTTTGTGTGTAAACAGAAGGAAGCAATAAACTGGTTTTTATTTCATGTCTCTGGTCTGATAGAGCGTGGTGTTTGAACTCTACGAATTATCAAAGATGGAATCAAAAAAAAAAGAAATAGTAACGGCAATGACAATCGGCAGTAGAAAAAGTCAGACACACACCAGAAAAAAAAACGTTGTCAGATTAACGCAATTTAAAATTCAATCTATTTCGTCGCGTTTTGTCGTCACATGCGCAGAGAACGAGAGAAGAAAAACACTCAACGCAAACAAAACCAAAGTGGCGTGCCATTCGTGCTAATTGATTTGCGTTCGCACTTAGCATTGGCAGCAGCGCGACCATTTACCTGCGAGTGAAGAAAGGTTAATTGCGATTTGGTTGTGTCTTCATGAACAAAAAAGGATCACAATTCATAGAAAAAATTCACTTCGTAAGGATTAGGTTTAGTTTATTACAACACCGATTAAATTTAACGTGTTGCCCTCATGTGGCCCGGCCAATGACCACCCATCAAATCAACTCATTTACATGATCTACGCATCAAATTCACATGATTTGTAAATTCAATTGAATGACAACGATGAAAAGATTAACATCCGGCCAGATTCCTGATCGAAATCCATTGCAACTGCCGTTTAGAAGGACAAAAGTGTCTTGGGTCGTGTGTGATAAAATGAAGCGAAATTAATCTTGCACGATCACATAGTTGAAGCGCCAGGCGTCGTTATATATTTTTAGCATCATTCAAGACAAGTGCAGCAGCAGTAGCAGAGTGTCACATGGCAATGAGAAATTCAATGATCGATTGCGATGAAATGAATAATTTTAAGATGATTTAAATGATTTGCGGGTATTTTTATCATTCATTTTCGGTTATAAAAGTGTGCTTACAATATTTGATGCTGTTTCTGCGTTTTAACCAATGATTTATCATTACACTGTTTATGAACGCGTCGTATTGAAATGATCACAAGAAATCGTTGCTTTTGCGTTACTGTTAGTTCTGTGTTCCCTTCTAACAAAACAATTGATTGTAATGATACGGTCGAACCGATTATGTATTTTTTTTTTTTAAATCTTAATTCGTTTTTTGTTGATGGCACATATAACATTTACGAACGGACGAAAGAAAAAAACTTTCAAAATTAACCGAACAATTTTGTACCACGAAAAAAAAACCGAGTCGAAAACAAAAATATTATTAAAATTGTTACAGGTAAATCGAGTGTGGATAATATAACTGACGAATTGCACGCTGTTGAGCGTTTTGATTTGAATTGTTCACACGATCACAGCTCCGAAACGACTGATCGTATTTTATGCTTGTTCTCTCAACAAATGCTCGTGAGCACACGGCTGTTGTTTCTTCACCGTTGTTGTTTTTTTTTCGGATTTGGATATCGTCAAGTGTTGATGCTATTGTTTTCGGTGGTTGTACAGCTGCCACTCTGGCTGGGCCACTTTTAGGTGTGTGCATTGGAACAATTGGTGACAATTGATGGTAACGGCGGCCCGTTCTTTTATTCATTCATTGAGTGTTGTTCACAATGAAGCGCTGAGTATCTGTTTCGTGTATGCTCTGCTTTCAACACTCCACCGCCGATTTGAATCGACGATCGGTGTATGAGGCAGAAAAGAAAAAAAGTGGGCAAAGAGAAAAAATCGGTATGCGCTTCAATTGTAACCAACAAATGCCAAATAAAAGAGTACTGAATTGCAGTATCATAGCGTACATGTCACGGTTTTTATGCCGATCGCACACATCAGCAATAAAATGCAATTCAAGCGAATTCCAACAAAGAATCACAGTTGATTCGCACTAATAATTACAGCTGTCACTTTATTAACATATTAATAATTTATTAATTTTTTAAAAAAATGAATTTTTTATTAACGTTAATAAAATATAGTGCATTTTATTAACATATTAATAATTATTAGTATGGTGAATTTTCGGTTATTAATATGGTGTAGATTTTATTAAAATGTTAATAACGATATTTTATTAGAATTTTAATAAAATCGACAATTTTTTTATTAGAATTTTAATAAAATGTGGTTATTAATATGGTGCCGATTTTATTAGAATTCTAATAAATTCGACAACATATTGGATTTTATCCGATTTTATCAACGGACGACATCATGTTCACATCAAAGTCTATTCGACACAGCGTTTAGATTAAGACAATCATTTATCACGACAAAATC
Source organism: Sitodiplosis mosellana (assembly GCF_009176505.1). Taxonomy (NCBI): domain Eukaryota; kingdom Metazoa; phylum Arthropoda; class Insecta; order Diptera; family Cecidomyiidae; genus Sitodiplosis; species Sitodiplosis mosellana. The sequence goes on along the minus strand of NW_022597516.1, from coordinate 67 downwards.
TCAATGAAAAATGAGTCTGAAAATATTTGACATGTTTTTTGTATGAAACTTTTCTTCGCAATTTTTT
>NW_022597515.1:0-2585 GCF_009176505.1 Sitodiplosis mosellana | reverse complement strand
CTGGCAATGGTGTGAAATTGGCCAAGATCATCAAGAACAACAGTGATACAATGACGTCCGTATCGAAGAAATTGGATGACATTGCAAATGTACTGAAATCCACGGACAATACGGTGAAGACGAACAACCAAACATTGGAAGCAATTAACACAAAATTAGATCGAAATGTGTCGTCGATTGATGATGGTCTACAGAAGGGTTTCAACCAGCTGGTCGACCGAGAAGTTGTATTCGCCAATGACACCACGCAATACCAACGGTCGATTAACGTCAGGCTCAAGACCATCACTGAGACGGACGGTGCTAAATAACAACAAAACACGTGAAAATCTCCCGAATGGCACGCCATTAAGACCATTTGGTGGCCCGTCTTTGCCGACTGTATCTGGTTCAGCACGTCTGTTGAAGAGGAGATTGCTCAACGTCGAAAGAGTTGGCTGTGTTCCGGAATTAATTCCATTGGTAAACGCAAGTAAACGACAAGTCTCTCTGGGCAAGCCACTGGGAAATTCGACTATGGGACAAAGACTACGGAAAAATTGAGCAAAATGATAAACGCAGAGGTGGTCCAAATTTTCATCAGCCGAGCAGTGACCAACAAAAGTCCGAATAATGATGGGATACTCAACACAACAGACAGTAACTACACAATCGATACCACCATTATAAATTATGAAATGTTAATATGCATGCAAAGACTAGAAAATTTAGACTTGAATAATGAAAATGTAGATAACTTTTTTGAAGAGATAGGAGCTCTATTGGAGCAATTAAATGAGACAGATTCAATCTCAAACAACAAAAACTCAAAAAAATCAAGAAAATTTAAAAAAGCAAAATAAAAAAAAATACAAAAGCCCAAAATACAAAAAAAACCAAATCAAAAATGGCATACAATCACCGATAGATTTAAGTAAATGTGATGGAAATTCTCTGGGAATACTTTGCTTTATATCACAGCCGGCGACAGCAGGCGCGAGTGACGAAAGCACCTCTGTGCTGAAAGTCGAACTCGCCTATATATACACGCAATTTCGAACTTTTTTTCTAAGAGGCCATCTGGTATGAATGAAGTATCGTCAGAAAGCCCTTGGCTCATAGGCCCAGAAAATGCATTCAAACTTGGGAATCGACCAACCGTCTCCATAGATATGGCCACTTAAAAATTTGGAGCAATTCTCAGTTTTTCCCATTTACCGGGGGGTGGACGCGGCCCAGCTTTTCGTCGAGACCTTTCTAACAAGACCAAGAGCGTCGAAATCGGACCATCAGTTCATGAGTTATGGCCATTTGAAAATTTTCTTTGCCGTTTCCACCAATTATTCTGAGATAATAGTTTTGTCTTTGTGTCCGTCCGTACTTTTTGTCCGATCTTTTTCAAACTTTCAGGTATTGAACTATATCAAAAACTAAGACTTTTTTGTTCCACCACTTTTTGATTTGGACGCCATCTTGGCCTTGGCCGGCCTTTTAAAATTCAAAAAATGGCCTTCCTTCCAATGGCTACTGTGCCTAATCCTGACAATCAATTTCAGACTTTTGGGTATCGTTGGAAAGATCTCAAGGCCAGCTATAAAATGGCACCTATTTGAGCTTTAAAAAAAATCAAGTAAGCATGGTCTTATGGGCTGAAAACCCAAAAAATGGACACCTGGCCTTGCATAAATCGGCCATTTTCTCGAAAACGGCTCCGACGATTTTTTTCAAAATTGCCTCAAATATAGCCCCAAATTAGAGCTAAAATTTGACATATAGCTTATATCTGGCAAAACTCTGTTTTTCGAGATATAGCCATTAGAAGTTGGAAAAAACATGAAAAATCGACAAAAATCAACTAAAACTCATTTTTGTTGCCGTGAATAAGGGCAAAATCATAAGTTATGATTCATAACCCAAGTGTTTTTGCGTTCAGATGAATAAAATTCCTTCAGATACCAGCCCTTCACCAACTCTTTTTATACCACGCAATCAACTAAAAACACAAAAAAGGACTTTTAATGAAAAAATCAAAATTAAAACAATTCGTCATGAAAAAACAAAACATGTGATAGTTTCTTAGTATAAAAGCGATATGTAATTTCATCAAAACAAAATGTAATTTCATCTGTCTGTCGAAAAACCTAATTTTATTTAACGAAAAAAAAATTAATTTTTTTTCCTCCGGTGTGCGACTCGAACTCGATTCCACACGCTCATAAGTATGCCTTCCCACCTACGCGCTGATTTTGCTTTATTCAAAAAGGCGACAATGCTGGTTTTTAACTACAACATTTCATGTTTCATTTTGTTTGGCCCAATCAGAGGGGCGAAACCGAACTGTCATCATCAATTACAACGCGGCTGTCAGAATAAAGTACAAATTAAATACACGCCAGACAGTTGCACCTTCGTAGAACGACTCGTTGAATTTGAACTACTATGTTTGAAAAAGACAACGTATTTTCGTGAACGTATATTATTCATGGAGTGAATAAAAATGATAAAATCAAGTGGAAAACGAATATTTGTGTAAAATTATGTTGTTTCTTCATTTCCTATCGACGCTATGCCTTCTTACGTCAACGCCAACTGGTGCAAGAACAAGT
>NW_022597514.1:0-6270 GCF_009176505.1 Sitodiplosis mosellana | reverse complement strand
CCAAAAAGTGTATTTCTAGGGTACCTCCCGAACAAAAAATGATATTTTCATAGCAAAATGCATGAAAAACGTAACTTTTGTTCGGGAGGTACCTCAAAAAGCCAATTTTCAGAGTTTTTGTCTGGTAAGACTCCCCATATTTTCGAAGAAAAATAACTTTGCATAAAGACACCCACCCTAAAAGGTCTATACTTAAGGATTTTTTGGCCTAAAATCGATTTTCTGAGAGTTGAAATCGAACCAACCGAATATGCGGCTAGAAATATATGAAAACATCATTCGACTTGGTCATGTAGGTACTTAAAATATTCGTGAGGGATCATACTAGATGTTCAAAGGTAGCAAAGGTAGAAATTGTTTGCTCATTGGGGTGATTTGGCCGTGAAACTGAAGCTCATGGTCGTGATTTGCACAACTTGGTCCCAGAAAATCGTACTTTTTGACACAAAAATCACACAAACCTGTAACAAATGAAACTAGAAATCGATCCCACGTCCAAAATTGGCTGGATATAGACACATTTTCGTACGTATGTTGGCTATAATTTGGCTTTTAGAATTTTTAATTGAAAAAAAGGCCAAATTTGAGGTGATTTTCGAATATTTGTTGCTCTATCCATGTCCAGAGGCACATTTTGAGTTGTGATATGGCATTATATCGATAGCTAGGAACAAACTGAGTCGGATAGAGGTATTTTCAGATTGATTTATAGTGGACTGGATCATCATAAATGGGCAAATATACAGAAAAATGACAAATTTCGGCGATTTTTGGCAAATTGACACTATTTTTTTTTGAATATCCTGGAATAAATCGCTGTGAATCGATCCTATTCAACGTAGTTTGTTACGAGCTGCCGAATTATGGCAAAAAAACGGTATGTTCAAGCATCACATTTAGAGCAAATTGCGATAATATGTCGAAAAATGGTCATTTTTTAGGTGATTTTCAAAAAAAATCCGGGGTGACACCAGGCACTATATATCAAAAAAGTGCCGGAACAAAATTTTCATCTCTCCTCATGATCTTTCGATCCCGCACTATTAAATTTTGAATCCTTTTTTTTTGAAAATTGATCACCCCTATTAGACGCACTCATGAACGCAACAAATTGAACGCATCAACAATGTTCCGTAATGAAAGAAACATTTTTTACTTATAAAATTAATGTTTATCACGTGCTACGCTCTAACAAAAATCAATTTTGCACATTCGTGACATTTTTATTTTTTTTGTCTACTTTATTAACAAATATTAAAGATTCAATAATACATTGAACGATCTGTATCACAACTTTTGACAATTGTCTCGTAGCACTAGAAGTGAGCTGTCAGACGCTTAGATGCAGGACCTTCGCAAAAAATTCAGTCGAATGAATATCTAAATGTTCACTCAAATCGGAATTTGACACGAATGTTACAAATGTTATGAATATTTTTGTCAAAACGATAACGTGCAGGACTAACTAAAATATTTGTGTACAGGGCTAATAAAAAGTCATATCAAAGCAGTTGATTTCATCGGGGCAGCAAATTTCGCCTTGTTGAATAATTCGCTAGATAATTCGACATTGGAAATATACTTTTGAATGATCCGTGATGTCAACGTATGTTTTTTTATTTTATCTACAGATTTACAAATCAAACAAGCGTTCAAGTCAGGGCCGTAGCGTCCATAGGGGCGCAAGGGGCTGAGCCCCCTTTGGAATTTTCTGAGCCCCCCTGGAGTTTGGCGATTCTTATTTGAAAAATTAGAAACATTACGCCACATAATCAAATGCAAAAACGGATTGAAATTTACTCAACGAACGAATGATTCACTTCAATCTCAAACAAATATCAAATCACGTTCGTTTATATCGCAGTCAAAGACTTTGTTGGTTTTTTTTAAGGATTTGTTTGAGCTAATCGCACCAGCTGATAAAATGCTACAAAGTCGCAGTGTTGGCTACAAAATCGGTAAACCAATTATTGACACAGTCATTAATGACATTGAACAAATGAAAGACGAAAATAACTTCAACAATTACATTCAGTCAGCTACGATTCTTCTAAGTGAAAGTGAGCCAGATGAGCCTGTGTTGCTTTCTGCAAGTATTACTCGCAGTCACGTACAATCAAATTCACAAAATGAAGAAAAACAATGACACGAGTTTGATAAAATACTGGATTTGACTTTGTCTGAAATGTCACGTCGTTTCAAGGAAAATTCGGATGTTCTGATCGCATTGGATTCTGTATTCGAATTTGACCTTATGCCACTCGCAGATGTTGGGACCAAAGTTCCAGAAGAAAGTGAACTGAAATTTGTGAAGTAATTTTATCAAACCAACAAAGCAAAATGTGAAGAAGAAGGTGCAAATTTTGATTTCCTTCAAACTATTTCACCGTTAGGAAGCACATTTACAGACACTTGCCAATTGATTGAAGTCGTAGAAACATTTGGCTGTTCTACAGTCATTTGTAAATCATCATTCTCAACGCTCAACCGAATCATTCCGGGACGAATCAGCATGGCATGTGATCGAATGAAAAACCTGACTTTTTTGGCATTCGAAAAGGAACGCTTGAAAAATATTGATAACATGGAAATTTTGAAGGAATTCGATGCAAAAAGAAAATCGACGCGTCCGTTTATTTTAATGTGCAATAATATGTGATTCAATATTCCGAATATATAATATATAAATAAATGTTTCCTTGTTACTTAAATAAAAAACCAAAAATAATATTTGAATTGAGTTTTTGAATCTTCGGGGCTGAGCCCCCCTGTCTTTTCATTCACGCTACGGCCTTGGTTCAAGTCATTTTCTATATTCCTTGTCACAATAGTACCACACATTTTATTTTGCTCAATGTAGTACTAGATTTTATTGCACATTCAGAAGTTCTACTACACATACACCAGAACGATATTGCCAGAACAACATGAAGACAGCCAATGACACTAGAGGTTTCATTCAAGGCTTGAGAAATGTGAATATTTGTGAATATTGTGGATATTTTTCTCATTGAATCATCGTCAAAATTTCGATTGTATGTGAATGTTGTGAATTTTGTGAATATTTTGAATAAAATTTTCAAGATGGCGACGAATTCAAGATGGCGGCTGATGAGAACGCCTGAACTGTCAAATAAGAAAGACTGAATATCTGTGAATATGAGTGGATATTCTGAATATAGCTCAAAACACACCGGAATTCATGAATTTTTGAATGATAAATTCCCCTAGCAATGACATCTCTGAACCAACACATTGATTCATTTAATATTTTGAGCTTGACTAGCATGTAATCAACTTTACGGCGACACTTACAGCTTCTCTGTACACACATCATAGACCGAAATTATGAAAATCACAGTGTTTTGACAAATGCATCAAGTGACAATTGCAAAAAATCAGTGTGTATTGCCTAGTGTGCAATTATACTTCACAGAGAAGCTGCTAGTCTCGCCGTAGAGTTGAATATATTCTAGCAAAGCCACACACGATTGATAAAAGTTGCACGAAATATTCAATGATTCAATGAGTTGGTTTAGAGATGGCATTGACTACAATGTGGCAGAAGTCTTACATTTAAAATGTATTACAGCACTATATCTATGCACATACATATAAGATTTGAATGAACCCTACAGAATTTTGCGACAACATTTACGCAAACGTATCGCCAACCTTCCGCAATAGGTGTCACAAATCCTATCGCAATGCGGAATGTCGCGGAAGGTTTTGCTTTACGGCGACATGTCGACGTAAACCTAAATGAATCGCAAAATTCTTGTAGGAGAAAAACCTTACGAGTCGCACAGAAATTTTAAAAATTCCTTAATCACAAAAATAAACGTATAAAGAGCCATTACTATGAATCACTTGAAAACGATCTAATTCGAAGTCACTCAGAGCGTGTTATGAGCTGATATCAGCAGACTGACTGACGTCAGCTGCTGATATGTATGCGTTGCGTCATTCAGTCAGTGATTTCAGCTCAAAACACGCTCTGATGTCATTTGATACCGAATTAAAAGTCTAGCACAATTCGGATAATTTTATAAATAACCAACCAAATCATACGAATTTTTTTAGTCGATTCAAGCGTTTGATTTATTCATCAGTGAAATGAATCCACTAAATAATATTACGAATGATTGACTTTCAGAACTATGCCATTGTTTTCGAATAAAAATATTAGCCACTTTTCTTATTTTGCCTGCTGAAGTGCTCGACAATAGCGGCGGTAGAAAAATCTCTTGGTTACAGAGCGAATCTTCAAGATAATGAGACACCCCTCAACAGCTTTTATATTGACGTGGCCAACTGGAATAACGTGACTTGCCAATCCGCAACGATATACATGCATTGCATCGGTGATGTGTTTGCACTCCTCGTACAAATTTCGGGTTTCTTCATGATTTTCAACGGATCCTTGAGAAAACTTTTGAGTAATCCGATTGTTTGCTTTGGTCGTCCGGCCATTGACAGTTCTAGGCACACCATAGTTAGTTTCTGATTCGAATAACCGTTGCAAAGCCGCCGAAATAATAATAAAATTGTGTTATTGAGAATAAAAATGGGAAAACAGAAGTGTTTGAACTGAAGCGCAACATGAAATTTATTTCTAAAAAACGTAGCATGAATCGTCGCTTCAATAGAGCCATAATATGAAAAATGTGAATTTTGAATGTGATTTTTCGTGTTTTTCGCGGTGTTGCGCTTCAGTACAAACACTTCTGTATCCCATTTTTATTCTTAGCAATACATATGTATCTGATGAATGAAGTACTCAGTAAAAGTATAAAGTAGCTTGAAGTTTTAGTGCTTTCATATGTGCGTCCGTATCTACAAGTGTCAAACGGACAATCGACCAAAATCGACACCAAACGGACAAATGCTGTCCGTTATATCTAAATGTAAGAATGGGACTTGAAGATAAATACCAGGGTTTGAATTTTCCCATCCGCTCGATAGAGCCTCTATAGATTGAATTGAAAGAGTTTTTCAAAAGAGACCCTCAATAGCCAGTGTAGCTGCGATACCATTTCAACATTTCGTGTTTTCATTTTCTGGCGCATGAGAGCGCTTTACTCAACCTTAAGTATAAACTACTTGAAACGCTGTAATCTATCGTAAATATTTTACTTACATACATCGTGAATTTTTTCTTTGATTTTTTCTCGAATTTTTTTCTCCTTTTCTTATGGTTATTTTTTCCGCTGCTTTCATCAGAAGATGACAATAATTCGATTGTGGTCACTGATGATGATTGATACATTTTGTGTTCAAAGACTTTTCAACAATATGGTTCAATGAAATAACCATTATAAGCATTACTATGAGCACTGAAACCGATACGAGGGCCCATTTTACTGCAAAACTCATAAAATCGTGCATTATTGATATTGGTTTTATCAGTATCAACTTTTGGAACTGAAATCAATTGAAATGCAAATGAGTACAAACTCAACATTATAGCGACATCTATTACACAGTGCAACACTAGTCAAAGGGCCAAGACTTGGTATGGTGGAGATGTTAGTACTACCATAGCTGAGTAAAACCCCAACTGGGTTTTGAAAGTTTAGTAGGGTTTTTTATTTTATCGACCTAGGCAGTTTTTGAGATTCAGTGGATTTTCCAGAGTTGACTTCATCAGTTTTTGGTCAATAACTCATCTATTATTGGTGATAGCATGTTACTGTCTTGAGCAAAGTTGTAGCCAAAGGTCCAATAAACAAGTTTTGTTAACAAACTTTACCAAAAAAAAAAACATTTGGTCGATGCAAGTGGGCTAAATGTCAAAAAAAGCTAGATTTTTCCAGTTTTTCGACCATAACTTACGAGGAATACATTTTTTTACTCATTTTCTTCGTCAAAATCATAGCCAGAGAAAAATTAAACAACTCTCTAGAACACATGAACTCGAAAAAACCACATCCAGTCCACTTTATTGGCTGAAAATCAAATTTGGCTACCAAACAACATTTTTGAGCATTTTTTGAATTCCTATAACTTCTCAATTGATCGAAATAGAGCAATGGTGTCTGAAGCAACTTCGTAACACTGCTGAAGAACTTTGCAGGCCAATTTCTAAAAGTACTAAAATAGTACTAAAAATGTACTAAAATGTACTAAATTGCCTAAAATCATTTTGATGGCCATCGGCCACTCTGAATGATTAAAGACTGCACTAAATCATGTTAGACGCTTTGTTTTGGAACACACTGAACCCTAGCCATCGATACACAACTGAAAAATTGATATGTGAATCGAAAA
>NW_022597513.1:0-3298 GCF_009176505.1 Sitodiplosis mosellana | reverse complement strand
ACGGATAGAGGTTTGGGGTCTTTGACAAAGTTGTAGTACTTTAGACCTTCTATCATTTTGCTGAAGACTGTTATCAGTTATCTCTTATCAGTGTCGCGGAAAACGCGAAAACTGATAAGAAAAAAAACCTTGCTATACGCGTGTGTTTTTGATTTGCGCCCAACTGATAAAAGATAACAGATAACAGTCTTCAGCAAAATGGTAGAAGGTCTCGAGTACTACAACTTTGCCGAAGACACCAACCCACTATCTCTTATCAGCTTCGCAATACCCGCGACTGACCGTGGACCATCACTCATTTCCAGTAGATTCAGAAGATTTCGAAGCAATTCAGGAGCATTCAGAAGTGCTTCGCCGGATTCAGAAGAAATTCAGATGAAAAAGAAGCAATTCAGGAGCATTCAGGAGTGCTGCAATATTTTGATGAAAATTCAGAAAAAAGAAGCAAAACTGTCCGATGATGAATTGCTTTTTAGAAGCAAAGGCATTTCCACTCAGGTAGCTTTCATTTTTTGGTCGTTTTTGCAAAGTTGAAAATTAAATTTTTGGATTTAATTAAATCCGAACCACTTACAACGGGCATAAAACTACGAATATTTTGGATGATGTCAACACTACAAATTTTTAGTGATGCCAGTAAAACTGAAATAGAACGGGCAAATATTACGGTCAACACATAATTATTTCAGGGTGTTTATGTTGTGTGTATGGTATGTTGTGTATTGTTCCTCTAAAGAGAAAAATGAGGCTCTATGATCAATTGTATAAATTTATTTGAAATGTCGAACAAATAAAACAACACACCATCTGGAGACTGCTTGAAAAAAACTGAGAATCAACCACATAGTGAACTATAGTTAAAAGTTAGCGCGCGTCTGCGTTGAAACAGTTAAAGTGGTATACATTGCAATCAGTCTCCAGATGACGCTCATTTATCGTCGAATTGGCGTTCATAACGCCATTATGTTTTCTTTATCTTAATAGAGAGGGAGAAATGAAAAGATGTCGATGATGAGGAAGGATGCCACAAGACGTTCGTTCCCGTTGGCTCTTTTCCATGTCCACAAGTATGTGCGTGAATCAAACGAGTGTTATATGCATAATATACACTGTATGCAGTGTATATGTTTCGTATTCTATGTATGTAGGAGAAAATCGAAGATGAAACGATATCCATTTTATGTTCAAATAAATGCTGGATTCCTGACAGGATGTTGAAAAAACGTTTCAAGTCTAAATCCAAAAAAAATCTGGCTTAACTCTGGCCTTTGTTTCTAATACCGTTATAGTATTTTCAAAGGTGCAAAATTGGAAAAATGTGCCAGAATGTACGGCAGAATTAGGAGGAATGATGTTTCTTGGATTTTACATTCAAGATGGTTTTTTTTTTATTTTTACATTCAAAGTTTTTCACCATCGACGTACATTTTATAATTTGTCACTTGCTCGGCAAATGTATGCAACCATCCATAATCGGCGTACTTTTGATGCATGCCGGTATTATGTCTTACAGATTTTTTATTGTGCTATGACATTCATACTTTCGAATTGGCTCTTTGTACATTGTTGAATGGGACAAGTAAACGACTTTTTACCAAAAAAGCGAGCCGATTAGAATGGAGAGAGCATTGTAAAAAGGATACGAAAAGCTCGGATAATCGATTTTTTACGGTTACTCAACCAATATTTTATACCAATTTCGGTCATATTTTTCATTCACTCGAATATGGGTTTCCATTTACTTTTGTTTTTTTTTTCATTGTTGATATTGATGCTCTCTTTATCTCTTTCTCTCCCTCTCCATCTCTGTCTATATTTTTCTACTTTTTCACTCATCTTCACTCCTCACTACACACCGAATTGTATTCCACTGAGAATATCTAAAATTCCAATTTTCTTTCGTGGGGTTTTTCGTTTGTTGTTCTACATTATGTGTCAATTACCATCAATTTCTATTGACTATCCTAAATTGTAGATACACTCTGCTTCACGATACGAAAACCAATTAAAAAATAAAATGTTTGGCGCTTTTAGCAAATTTGATTATATTATCTGATGTTTAATTTCTTGCAGAATTTGTAAAAAAAAATTCGAATGCATAATGGCTATTGTTCTAGTGTCAATCTATATTAAACTATTTTAGACTTTCAGACAAATAATTGTGATTTTATCATTTCCACCCAACTGCGTGTTGGCGAAGATCGATGCAGATCCATTTTATGTGTGAGAAACTTGATCGGATTTTTTTTTATTTCCATCAAACTATTATGGATATTCTATCGTGAAACGGAGTGTGTTACAAATATTATTTGTATGAGTTGTCGGCCTGTGTCTCACTGTCCCCTGTTAACTTGTGTATTTTAAATTATTTCTGTTGGCTAAATTTAAATTCACATTCAACTCTTCCGCAATAAATATCCATATAATATATTAATACTGTCCGTTTGATTAGTAATAATTACAAAAAAACAAAATAGTGAAACTAAAAATGCATTTCATTTCTTCTAACGATCAACACAGACAACACAGATATACATTTTGAGAGTCTTCAAGATTTTAAATAGATTGTTATTTGTTTTGTTCTCCTTTTTTGAAAACATTTTCCAGTGTTTTATCATTCTTTAATGTGTAAATGGTAGAAAAGTGATCTATCAACAACAAAAATCGATAAAAAAAGGTGAAAACAATAGTAATAAAAATAAATAGAGAAGTTTCTATCAAATTTTAAACGTGCTGATTTCATCCATTATTTATACACATTCACACTGTCCGAAAGTTGTATGTGTGTGTGTGTGTGTGTGTGTGTGTGTGACAAAAACTACACAATCAATATTCCTTTTTACATCACTTAGATTATGGGGTTTATTTTTGTTTTTTTTGTTGTTGAACTACTAGAATATAGGTCCTAAGCAGGGGTCCATGCAGTCTTATTTAGCCCTTTAAAATTCGAATGTTTCAGAACCGATGTCATTCGAAGGTAAAAGAGATTGATTTAGGTTTTGCATTGTGCATTTTGTTTTTATTTCTACCATTCAATATGTCTCGATACAAAAAATAGTTTTGCCTAAAATTCGTTCTTATTTGTTTTTATTTTCAATAACTGATATAGTAAAAACGATAAGACGCTCAAATCACAAATGACGGCCTGAGAAGAAAAACCTTTGCTACAAAACCTGTGCGCAGAACACAAACACAGAAATTTTTTAGTCAAAAGGCGAACAGCAAATTTACGAGCGCAAAAACCTAATATATTTACAGCGAGCGCAAAAGCATAACAGGCCTACTTATACGGAGTTTG
>NW_022597512.1:0-3211 GCF_009176505.1 Sitodiplosis mosellana | reverse complement strand
TTACCTCTCATAGCAGCAAAATGAAGAGCTTTCACACCCATATTATTTCTAATTTTGGGGTCGGCTCCTTTATTGAGGAGTTTTTGGACTTCCTTCATTTGGCCTTAAAGAATATACAAAATATTCATAGATCAATAAAACGGATTGAAAAAAAAACAGTCTTTTAAAAAGTAAATGCCTAAAATTACCAGCATTAGCAGCTCTATGCAGATCTGTCTCTCCATTTGCGTCTTTTTGGTTTACTGAAAATTGAAAATAACACTGTACAACAAAAAAAGTTCAACTCGAAGACTGAGCAAACGGGTATTATAGGGTAAAAGTAGGTGCCAAATCTAGCAAAACCTCATCTCTGGTTTTTCCCTAGCACGTCACAATTTTTTCTAATTGCGATAGGCGTTTTGTGAGGCTTTCTGGTTTTAAAAAAAATTCTTTGGACTTTATTTCACCAAACGTTGAACATTTCTTAATACTGTCTTTGGCAAAGTTGTTCAGAATAATAGCGTCTACAAAACTGGTAACATGCTCAAGCCCTGAGGGGTCATAAAAGGACGCTTAGGGACAAAATGTCGCGAAAAAAGCCGAATTTTTCAATTTTTCGACCCTATCTCGCAGAATTTTCGATATATTTGGTTACTGCACAGAGAAAAATGAGTTGATTTTTACGTAGCAAAATGTTTGAAAGTGTCAAATTCCAACACATGTTGAGTTTTTCGCAACAAATGTTTTTTCCATATTGACTCAAGTTTTTGTCAAATTAGACACCGGCTCCCTTACATCGTGTCTAATTTTCAAATTAGGCGCCAATTTCCATTAAACACGATGTAATGGAGCTGGTGTCTAATTTGACAAATACTTGAATCAATATGGAAAAAAACATTTGTTGCGAAAAACTCAATATTTGTTGGAATTTGACACTTTAAAACATTTTGCTACGTAAAAATCAACTCAGTTTTCTCTGTGTGTTTTTAGAAATTTTGTATCTTACGTATAGTGGTACCGTTAGCAATTGAAAAGACAAATAACAGAAAAATTGATGGTTGAACCAAGCAGCAATATTAATATTGCTGTCTATACCAACTGGATCTAATTAACTAACTCTGCAATATTAATATTGTTTCCTTTACCAATGAGATAATTAGCGACTTCAGTGTGACCTGGAAAACAATAAAAAAGATCAATGAAAGATATTAAAGCGATATTTTATTTAGTCAGCATTACCACCGCGAATAGCTAATTCAATAGGTGTCCAACCCAAATCATCTCTAATATCATCTCTAGCTCCATTTCTGATGAGAAGTTCAGTAACATTCTTGTGACCTAAAAAATGAAGGAGAAAGAAAAAATCAAACAAATTCTGCATTTTGTGGAAAAAACCATTCATCATTACCATTCTCAGCAGCTAAATGAAGAGGTGTCGTATTGAAATTACTTTGGATATTAACATTGGCTCCTTTTTTGATTAGAAGTTCGGCGACATCCTTGTGACCTGGAAAATAATTTAGATTGACGAAAAAGATAAAACCGACTTCCTATTTGATAAAAAACAGAATTCAACATTACCATTCTCAGCAGCATGATGAAGAGCTGTCGCATTGAAATTATTTTGGATATTAACATTGGCTCCTTTTTTGATTAGAAGTTCGGCGACATCCTTGTGACCTGGAAAATAATTTGGATTGACGAAAAAGATAAAACCGACTTCCTATTTGATAAAAAACAGAATTCAACATTACCATTCTGAGCAGCAAAATGAAGAGCTGTCGTATTGAAATTATTTTGGATATTAACATTGGCTCCTTTTTTGATTAGAAGTTCGGCGACATCCTTGTAACCTGGAAAATAGTTTAGATTGACGAAAAAGATAAAACCGACTTCTTATTTTAAAAAAACAGAATTCAACATTACCATTCTCAGTAGCATAATGAAGAGCTGTCGTACCGAAACTTTTTTGGATATTAACATTGGCTCCTTTACTGATTAGAAGTTCGGCGACATCCTTGTGACCTGGAAAATAGTTTAGATTGACGAAAAAGATAAAACCGACTTCTTATTTGAAAAAAAAACAGAATTCAACATTACCATTGTCAGCAGCATGATGAAGAGCTGTCGCATTGAAATTATTTTGGATATTAACATTGGCTCCTTCTTTGATAAGAAGTTCGGCGACATCCTTGTGACCTGAAAAATAGCACAGATCGATGAAAAAAGATCAGACCAATCTTTTATTCAATAAAAACGAATATTCAACGTTACCTTCCCGAGCAGCAATATGAAGAGCTGTCACACCTATTCTATTTCTAATTTTAGGGTCGGCTCCTTCATCGAGAAGTTTTTGAGCTTCCTCCATTTGGCCTTAAAGAACATACAAAATATTCATAGATAAAAAAAACAGTCTTTTAAAAAGTAAATGCCCAAAATTACCAGCATAAGCAGCTCTATGCAGAGCTGTCTCTCCATTTGCGTCTCTTTCGTTTACTGAAAATTGAAAATAATAGCAGATCATTGAAGTGCACGCACTCTTATCGAAGAAATGGGGAAATGAATGTTTCGCTATTCAGAGAATGTGCTTGCATTTCGCATAATAATGAAACATGTTGAACAAAGATCATAGATCAGAGTTGACGTAGATCACACATCGATCCAACGCTTATACCAAACCAAAAATGGAACTTAATAAAGAAATAGAACTTTAATCTTACCGTTCACTCCATGCACATTCACGACAAGGAACTGTGGAAATAAAACAAAGTTATCACTTGGATTTGGAACAATGGATGTCCATAGATGAACATACATCAAGTATTAGCACAATTAAATTGCACGTTCTGATTTGAAGAATATTGATATTAATGTCAAATGCACACGTATGCACTAATTCATATTTTGAGCAATTCTCACGTTTAGCTAAGTAAGCAAAAGAAAATGTTGTGAGTCTAAGTCTATTCAATGATAAATGAAAGCATATACACCAAAAAGCACGTTTGAATGTTATGATTTAAATGTACTCTTAAGCACTTATTGATTAGAATTATTCTACATCAAATTAGATATTAAAGCAGAACAGTTTTCGATCATAAGACAGTCTAAATTGTATCATCGATCAAGACAGCAATTAATAAAGTTTCAAGTAAAGTGAAAAAGTTATATGTTTTATTGTAGAGTAAAACAATGGATGAAACTTTTCAACTGTCTTTCATTTTTCAGGATTTTC
>NW_022597511.1:0-3574 GCF_009176505.1 Sitodiplosis mosellana | reverse complement strand
AAGCTCAATAACAAAATTCCTTTGATAGACACGTGTAGCTGATACAAGTGTAAATTGATAGCAAAAAATGGAATACGTTCGAAAACATTTTAAATTCATATGTAACTGGTTCGTAATTTGATAAATTTTTTATTAATACACATTACACACTCCTTGTTTTTTGTGAACACTTTTGTTCTCCAGCCTGATGATGCTCCTAACAAGAGCGAAACGTCGCATGATAAACGAATAATCATTTTCGTAAAAGGCTTTAGCCCAACACAACACTTTTGTATTTATACAGATGGAATGAAAAAACCGCTGCGTGTGTGGAATTTAATGCATGTGATGCTGGAGTGCACAGTATATATTATGTATTACAATTTTATAAAAATTTTGGACGGTTTTTTCATTTTTATGGACTATTTCTGAAGCAACCACTAGAATTTACTTTAACCCTAGAACCATGGTTGGGGCATTCTGTGCCCCAAACAAATTTCAATCTTGAATTAAAAATTTTCTTCTCATGAAACATCACCAAAATTGACTTCTTTCGTTTGTAAGGTCATTGAATCTAGCTAAAAAAAACTATGCACAGATTATTTCATGGTGTAGTTTTCGAGATATTGAGCATGAAAGACCAAAACCGCTATACGTGTTTGGGGCATTCTGTGCCCCACACATTTTTGATACATTTTCTATGAAAACGCAATTTGCAAACGTTTCTAATATTTTACATGTAAACACAAGTAAATGAAAAAAATGCAAGAGAATGAAAAAATGGATACATTTTCTGTTGTGTATGCATATATACTGTTTGTTGGGTATGCACGGTTCACTGTTCACCGTATTCACACATTTACATACATATCATCGTTTTCGGTGTTGCTGAATTTGTATTGCGTTCTCTCTCGAATGAACAGAAATGATAGAGAACAAAAACTGATTGGTGCACAATGGAATCCGCTACATGGCACGATGTAGCCCTGCCGTATTGCTGCTTATAGTGATGTATGCATGCATACACACATACGTATGTGTGTCGACTCCGATCAAATGAGCTAGTAGTTATAAAGAGCACGCTTAATCGGTTGCTTTTTGTGTAGCGGATTTTATTGTGTATCGTTGTGATATACACATACATAAAAACACATTTTGCAAATTTGGCATCTCCGTTACACAGCCGGTCGCTTTTGAGACTTTGTATTCAGTTGGCTTTAGATTCATAAATTGAACGTATTTGTGCGATTTGGATTTTATTTGGAGTTTGCCAACCGTGCTATTTCCGCAAATTCAGAAGACTTGATTCGGAATCGGAGGACGACGAGGAAATTGCTGATGTTCCATCGACTTCAACTTTGGGTTCGCAAACACCACCAGCAAAGAGATATCGCGTTGATTCAGTTATAAATCTTTAGTATTTTTTATTGATTGGATTTGCTTTTCATGGTTATGACACACACTTCTATTGACTAGATCGAGAGGAGAGTATGTGAAAAAATTCGAATATATTTTGAAAGAGGAGAGTATGATTTCTGTTGATTCTATCTGCGTTAAAAGGAAGTATGTTGGCATCCCGTCTAGCCTCCGCGATTTTTCACGGTTTCCGCGAAACTGATAAAAGATAACAACATGGTGTCTTCGGCAAAGTTGTAGTACTTATCTATATCTTATCTCTTATCAGTTGCGCGCAAATCGCGCACGTAAAAAAGCAAATTTTATATAGAACTTTTTTTTTCTTATCATTTTTCGCGCTTTTCGCGGAGCTGATAAGAGATAAGAGATAACTGATTTCAGCAATATTATAGAAGACCTTGAGTGCTACAACTTTGCCGAAGACACCAAGTTGTTATCTCTTATCAGTTCCGCGGAAACCGTGGAAAACCGCGAGGACCCGCCAAAAATGAACATACTCGCCTTTAACCATTTTTGAGTCGAAAGAAACTTACTCTTCTCTTTCACAACAAAGTCAGATGAACTTACTCTCCTCTCGATCTAGTCAATAGACTTATATTTTCTTGAATCGACAAAACAAAACTGTTCAATTGAACTCAATGAATATTACTTTCGAACATAAAAATAAGCATTTTCATCGAAGTCAACATATAGAGAGATAGAGATTCCACAATTTCAATCGTTTTTTCCTTTATTCAATTTTATTTGGCTGTAAATATGTCTATTTACATACAATTTTTTGTATGGGGCACATAATGCCCCAAACAGAAATCCATCATTTTGACAATTTTTTTATTCAACGAATATCCTCAAATTTTGTCAGCAAGGCACAGGAAATATGAATACAGCCTCACTGAACACAAATATACCCGTGCTGACAAAATCAGAACGGTAGATTTTGAAATAATTGAAAAAATGTGATGCTTTTTTGAGAAAGAATGAACTTTTCATACAAAATACACGTGGGGCACAGAATGCCCCAAACCATGGGATTAAGTTGAAATGACCAACCATGGTTCTAGGGTTAAGGGTACTTTTTTGTTCAATGCGTGATGTAGCGTTATCTATATACATAAATGCAAGTTAGTTAATGCATGCCTAAGATGTTTGAGCTATTGACTGGAGATAATCAATAACTTTTTTTTGGGGTGTGTTCGGGACCTCAACAGGGAGGTTTGTAACTACTCACCATGTGTGTTTGACGTTCCAAAAAAAATTATAGCCTCTTAAGTAAAAGTGATTTTTTACCATTGTTTTCCGAACTGTTTTTTCCTAGGGGACAGACATGATTGAAAAATAGTGATATTTCGTTCAAAAATAGCAAAATTAGCAGAAATTAGAGAGACTGAAACTTTTTTTGTTCCATACATTTAGCATTGCCAATACATTTCCTTATGGAGGTTGTTTTGTTTATTTACCGTTATTTGTCAACAAGTCTGCCTATATCAACGCATTGCACTGTTCATAGTATATGTCCATAAGCAATACACAGAGACAATGCAAAAAGATAGGCAGTTTTGTTTACAAACAACAATAAATAAACAAAACAAAAATCTCCATAAGGAATGCATTAGTAACACCGTGCAACACATCTCTGCACACCTGGACACTTTGAATGCTCGATGATAGAGGACCAAAACCCAAACCAAACTGCATCATTAGTTTGTTCAGGTGACCCCCAAATAAGAAAGTTATCGAAGTTGGCGAATATTGAGTATTAGTGGATTTTTCGAAATTTGACCTTTTCATTTTTTATTCAATAGCTCGGCCACTATTGATTCTAGTACCTTACTGTCTTCACCAAAATTGTAGCTAAGAATCCCAATAACAAATTTTATGAACAAATTATACGAAGAAAATGGCATCTAAGTGAGTTGTGGGTCGAAATGTCGAAGAAAATTCGATTTTTTCTAGTTTTTCCCATTTTTTCGACCATAACTCGTGGAATATCCATTTTTTTGTTTTCTTCATTCAGCATTATTGTAGCCAGCGTCAAATTGAACAACTCTTCTGAAAACATTAACCCGAAAAAATCACATCTAGGCAACTTTTTTGGCTCAAAGTCACTTGTCGCTACCAAACGATATCATCGAGCATTTTCGGAGTTCTATAACTTCTCAACTACTCGAAATAGAGCAAT
>NW_022597510.1:0-1612 GCF_009176505.1 Sitodiplosis mosellana | reverse complement strand
GGGTCGGTGCATTTTTTGCCATCATATTCCATTTCATTTGGAAGATCATTATTGGTATCATTGCACGTTCTGACATACTCGAAGAATTTCTGTGGATCCTCATTTATCAATTGTTCCATCGCGAGTTTGTAAATCCTAAAAGCAGAACGAGATTTCTTTTTATAATTACGACGTAGTTCAGCATGATTTTTTCTCGTTTCATCGGTCGTGTCAAACTTCTTCATTTTGTGCAATGTATTTACTCTGTTTTTTAAATTGATCAGTTCATTATCAAACCACTTCGGATGGATTTGTTGTGTCTTCGTTTTCGTTTCAACAGTCGTATTAATTGCAGTGTTAACTATTGCGTAAAACTGATCAATTGCATCGTTCAAGTCGATTCCGCTGAAAACATTGTTCCAGTTGGCATTATCGAAAAAATTATTGATCGATGTGTAGTCAGCATGTTTGAAGCCTTTGTATGTAATCACTTCATCAGATTTGCTGTCAATTTTATCATGGATGACGACTTCGAGTGCTTGATGGTGTGTTTCATTTTTTGCTATTTTACTTTTGCTCATATTGCACGTGAACATGTTGGGCTCATTCGTCCATAGCAAATCCAACATTCGTTTGTTTTCATTGTGGTGAGTACATATTTGAAACAAACCCAGCTCGTGGCACGTATCGATGACAATTTTCTCTTTTTCGCTCACCACATTTACAGCAACAGCTATTTCTGGATTCGGCTCAAAGTTGATATCAAGATCATGAGCATCATTTGTGTTGCATGTATACCAAATCAAATTGGGCAAATTGAATTTCGATGGTAATTTAAAAATCGTGGCATGGGACCGTGTTGAACCTGATTTATTGGTGTTGAAAATTAAATACTGGCTGGGGTTGGGAGTGTGCATGCATATGAGATTGAGTTTGTGGCTGCATATAGAGAGTGTACGTAGGTTAAGGCACACAGACTATCTAAAGATTAAAGATAAGCTCATGGACAAACAAATCAGAGCTCAAGTGCCTCAAATATGCAAGTTTGCAAACAAAGTGGCTGAAAACTTCAATAACTCAACCAGCCGTGCAAATTTCATCTCGTCGGTACGCAGCGAACAAAACCAAAAATTTAATATTAAATATTGACAAATTGTTATCTCACATCTCTACAAAATGTATAGAAATAATGATATTTATCCGTGATTTTTACTCAAACTTTAAAATAAGTGGCAACATTGACTGTGATATAGCCATCCTCTGAGTTGGTGATTAGCTTTGACCTTTTATTACTTTATAATGGAAACTACCGTTTGTGTCAATGTATTTGCGAAAATCAGAATACTTTTTTATGTCTTTCGGTCTCTACTAAATTGTAAATTTATATCTACCAACAGGGACTTGTTAGACTAGACGTAAAATTTTTCTTCAATACATCACTTCTCTGATAAATTGAAAGAAGACTTTTGCAGTCATTAAGGCCGACAATAATATGTTTAACGCTCCAGTTAGTCTATCTTTTCTTAAACGCGTTGTTAGATTATCTTGAACCGTTGACGATTCGGCTTACTACTCATTTCCTTGTATTGTTTAGGTTTCTTTGTGATAAATTTTATAGACCAAACCCTAAATT
>NW_022597509.1:0-1181 GCF_009176505.1 Sitodiplosis mosellana | reverse complement strand
CTGGCCGAAAAGTACTCGGAGAACATAAAGTGCCTGTCGTTGACTTGGAAAAACCATTGCCTGATTATTTGCCAATTGGTGATCCAGATGTGGTCAAGCTGGGAGTCTCTCCATCGCATCTGGCTTATATCATTTACACCTCTGGCTCAACAGGAACACCGAAAGGAGTAATGGTGGAACATCGTGATGCAACCCAATTGATTGCATCTCTACATGAAAAGTTTGATTTTGATAGCCGGGATAAGTGGTGCTTGTTTCATTCGATTTCATTTGATGTTTCCGTATGGGAGATTTGGGGAGCGTTATCATGTGGAAATCAACTGTCTATCGTACCTTTCAATGTCACACGTTCTTCGGATGAATTTCATGACTGGATTTGTACCAATGGAATTACTGTGCTAAATCAAACCCCGTCGGCATTTAAAACGCTCATGTGTGCGAAAAATGTTAGCTCCCGATCCTATCGACTACGATATGTTATCTTTGCTGGTGAAGCGTTAGATCCATTGATAGTAAGAGACTGGTATGACAAGAACGCTGAAAACCAAACAGTGATAATCAATATGTATGGGCCCACTGAAACAGTTATTTTTGCAACCAGTTGGATCAGTGATGTCACAAATTCTAAGAGCTCACTAATGCCAATCGGACGTCCGCTGTCTAATAAGCGAATTTACCTTCTTGATGCACATGGCGAGCCAGTGCCACTAGGAGCCGAGGGAGAAATATATATTGGTGGTGATGGTGTGGCACGCGGCTATCTAAATCAACCTGAACTTACTGCAGAACATTTTCTTCCCGACCAATTCAGTGACGATCAAATGGCACGTATGTACCGCACTGGTGACAGAGCACGATATCTGTCTGATGGTAATCTGATCTATCTGGGACGCACGGATCAACAAGTAAAAATTCGCGGCTTCCGAATTGAGCCTGGTGAAATTGAAGCCCGCTTAGTGGAACATCCCCAAGTGCAGGACGCGGTTGTACAATCATATGGCAATGGATCAGATGCTCGTCTGGTAGCTTATGTGGTGACAGATGCGGATACATCATTAGCACAGGATTTGCGTACATATCTATCAAATTTACTGCCTGACTATATGGTACCTACGGCTTTTGTGAGTCTACCGTCCTTACCGCTCACGCCCAATGGCAAGCTAGACCGGCGAGCACTACCG
>NW_022597508.1:0-4065 GCF_009176505.1 Sitodiplosis mosellana | reverse complement strand
TTGTGCAAAGAAATCGAACGAAAATGTGTGAAATGACGAGAAAACGTATTTTTTATGCAAATGGCTTACATGATTTCGAGGATAAAAATGGGATTGGCCCAAACCGCCAGTTTATAGGCGGAATGCGATCCATTTTTGTGTTCCTGAAGAGATAGGAGACAGATACTTCATGCAATGTTCTAAAACATTTCAAGATATTCATTTTTGCTTGAGAAACCGGCCTCCCGTTTCTCACCAGGAACGCATATATGATTCCCATGTAATGAAGCGCATTTGACTAATCCCATTTTTATAATCAACAACACATATATATGCACATGATGACCCTTCATCGCGAATTGAACAAAAAAGTACCCTTAAAGTAAATTCATATCATCACTGTGCACTCTAGCATCACATACACTAAATTCCTTTGGTGCACACGCATAGCTGTTGTTTTTTCATTCCATCTGAACAAATACAAAAGTGGTGTATTGGGCTAAAGCCGTTTTCGAAAATGATTAATCGTTTATTGTGCGACGTTTCGCTCTCACTAGGAGCATCATCAGGCTGGAGAACAAAAATGCACACAAAAAACAATGAGTAAGTGCTGAAACAATTGGCAACAGCCGAAAATAACCAAATTACGAACCAGTTACTTCTGAATTTAAAATGTTTTCGAACGTGTTCCATTTTTTTCTATCAATGTCCATAAATTGTATCAGCACGTATCCATCAGAGGAATTTTGTTATTGAGCTTCATTTAGTGTCTGAATATGATTACACTATGCAACAACAAGAAACAACCACAGAGAAGGGAACTTATTTACAACGTTTTTGGGCCCACTTAATCCAAATCTGGCGTTAGTTTGTCCTGGCACGTCTAGTTTTTAAGAAACGTTCATTGCGGTTTCCGTATCAGATTTGGATTAAGTGGGCCAAAAAACCTTGGAAATGAGTCTACTCTTTTTGGGAGAATTTCGTTTTCGAAATTTGCTGCATAGTGCTAGTCGACCTCAATTCATATATTCCATAACTGAAAAATACCACAATTCATCAATTATTGATTGCATGGCACGTGTCAGCTATTAGAAGATGAATGGTATAAAAGAGGCAGCACCGCACGGGGAAGACCAAACGAATTCAAAGGATCTTCTAAAGAAGTACAAGACGGTTCTCTACTATCTACTTGTGCAACAGGTTAAAACTCTGTTTGGTTGGCAAATTAAAATGAAGCTACTACACGGTTTGTTTTCGGTGCTATTCATCGTAGAATTTTCGGTAAGTTCTTTCTTTTCCTTTATCATTTTCACTTTTATCCAATAAAATACTATATTTCTGTAGAAATGAAAATCAACACGAAATTTCTTTTTTTAGGAACTTCAAGGAAAACGTAAGACATTTTTGGTTTTCGAACTAGCTTTTTATGATTCCAAAAGATTTTTTCAGACTTTTATAATATTCAATTCGAAATGTCAACTTCTTTTCTAATGAACAGATGGCTTTTTCTCGCAAGCTCTTCTTAAGGGCGAAGTGATTGAAAACATGTCACAGGCAAAGTTTGTAGCTGGAATCTATGGCCCCGCAAGTAAGTCTGCTTTAGAATCATTTTCTTTTTTCTTCGTGTGAATTTTTGTCCGAAAAATTCAAATATTCTATCAATTTTGCTAGGGGCTGACCACGCTTCAGAAAATTGAAAATAATGCTAGATTTTATCATTTTTTTCTAACAATATATTATTTACAACTGTGATATTTTTCGAACTTTCTCCAGAAACGATTCACTGTGTGTTTACTGTCAGAAAATTCATCACATTGTGGTGGTCAAAAGTATCGTTCATAGTGGCTCATAGATTTAGTCAAATATTTGAGCCAACATACAGATGGTATTAAAACTGAAT
The DNA here is from genome assembly GCF_009176505.1 of Sitodiplosis mosellana. NCBI lineage: Eukaryota > Metazoa > Arthropoda > Insecta > Diptera > Cecidomyiidae > Sitodiplosis > Sitodiplosis mosellana. The sequence continues at coordinate 2,186 of NW_022597508.1, read as the reverse complement.
GATAGAAACGAATTTTGTAGATGAAGAATTCGCGGTTTCCCCCTAGCAATTTTGTGTGTGTGTTCATTTTTTCTTCAAATATTATTGCTTTTACCGAGAATGAAACGATTTTATTACAAAATATTCGCATGAATACAAAGACCATCCAAATGATGAAATGACGAGTATTTGTACCGCATTTATTCTGTCGAAAACGGAAATTATCACGAATGCCCATTGTGTGGATGACGCCCCATATGTTTATGTGGTAGCTGGTACGAAAGTTGTATCAGATGCAAACCAGAAAATTAAAATCAAAGTCGAAAAAGCGAACATTGCATGGCACCCTCATTATAGTCATTTAATTGTGGGTGCATTTGATATTGCCAAAATTACACTGAAAACGCCGTTAGAATTCAGCGATACCGTTGGTAGTATCGAACTCGTGGATAAGGATTACAAATTGAATGACCAATCAGAAGTGGTCACTGCCTATGGATATGGCGTGTTGAACAACATCGGACCATTGATATTGAGGCGTTGCGATGCGAACTATATATCTGATGTCGAACGAAACACATTTAACATAAGTCAGACTTTGTACTTTACCACTGGTGAAGCTACGAATGATGGCAAAATTATTACACCTGGCGATTCGGGTGGACCAGTCGTTTCAAAAACAAATGGCAAAATAGTGGGAATAACAGTGGGTATGTATGGAACAATAGGTGGCCGCGGAATGTTCCTTCCAATTACTCTATTTCTTGATTTTATTCATGACCCAAAGGTATCTAATCACAATGCCCCAATTTTTATTTCAACAACGCAAACAAAATCATTTTTTGCATTAATTTCAGAGCGTGAAACCAATTCCACCTCCGCTTACACCTAACGAAGCTAAATTTATAGCCGATATAACGACACCGGCAAGTAAGTGTGGTTTCGAAATTCGAACTAAATCAAACCGTTTTTAACGTCACTTTTTTTAATTTTAAATAGAGGAGAGGCAAAAGTGGAGATTTTTCATGATTCATAAACATAAATATTCATTCGGAGATGTTTTTCTATTACAGAATTTCTTACTGCTTACAAAAATGAACTTGCCGATGCTGACGAAGATGATCAAATACAATTTAATGCAATCATTTTGTCGAAAACGGAGATTTTGACCTGTGCGTATAGTGTGCTCGGCGCCCCATATGTCTACGTAACTGTTAATAAACTATCAAGAAATGCGACAAAACTTAAAGTCACTGAAGACCAGATAGAAATTCATGAGAAATACTCATTGTCGGGGCTCGCATTTGACATTGCCAAGATTACACTTAAAGAACCGTTGGAGTTCAACGATAACGTCGGCAGCATCGATTTGGTGGACAAAGATTACAAAATGAATGACCCGTCCGAAATGGTCACTGTCTACGGTGATGTGATATTGGATGGAACAATGAGAACGCGGCGTTATGATACAAAGTATTTGGATGGCGCCAAATGTAAACCGACATTGGGCGCTGTATTTGATGCAAATCATTTGATGTGTTACACTTTAAATGGAAGCATGGGAACTCCCTCTACGTTTGGAGGTCCAATGATTTCGAAAAAGAATAACAAACTCGTGGGAATGACCATATGTCATTCGCGTGGTAAGCCAGTTGTTTTTCAACCGATTGCACCGTTGCTTGATTGGATCCGGAAGCCAAAGGTGAGACGTAATCAAAAAAGAAGTATATGGGCTTGAAAAAAGGGGTTTCAGGCGCCTAGAAAAGCTAAATACCGTCTCTTTTTTTGCCCCTGTCATTTGATGTTCAACAAAAGAACCAAATAAATTTGAAAATTTGAGAAAAATGCATTTTATTTTTTACTAGCCCATGCCAATCTGAAATAATTGCGATATATATTACAACGAGGTTTTTAAACAAACTTCCCATGTAGACGGCCGCCACACAGGCAAAAATCGAAAAAAGGGTAAAAAAAATGTCAAATCTATGATTTCGACATTGCAATCATACAATTGACACCCATAGAACGAATGAACATCTTATGAGCTCTTTATCCATAAGTGAGACGGAAAAAACTTCGAGCAGAAAACAGACAAATAAAGCTGCGAGCAATGTGTCACTTTTGCTTTCAGCATTGAGCGGAAAAGACGTTTTTGCATTTTTCTCGCTACTGAAAATAGATAACGATTAGGAATTGGGTGTCTTCGG
>NW_022597507.1:0-1300 GCF_009176505.1 Sitodiplosis mosellana | reverse complement strand
CCTCAATAATTCTATACATTTAGTAAGGATGTAAATACGATTTTTCATCACGAAAAGATCAGGTTTTTCACGACTCTTGGAGTCGTTTTCTCGCAAACAAAGTACAGTGGAACCTCGGAAATTAGAAGGTGTTTGTACTTCGGGTACTTCTAATTTCTGAATTCTTCTAATTTCGGAGGCAAATTTTTTTGCAATAATTTTGCAGTTAAATGAACAAAATGACACTACAGTAACATCAGAACGAAATTCCCAAAAAAAATATAACTTTGAAACATACTTTTAACAAGATTCCAATATTTTTGATACTCTGCCTTAATAGTTCTTTTCAATAATATTCCAATTAAATAAGAAGAATTATCAGACAAAACAATTCATTTATTTCGAGACGAAAGATTATAAAAACTATGGAGATGCATTTTTTTCCATAAAAAAACGAATGTAAAGTAAATTTGGAGCAATCCGAATCCAAAAAAACAAAATTTGTTCATTTTTGGACGAAAATCGAACATATTTCCAGAAGATTTTGAGTTCAATTTGTTTCAAATCAGCCATGATTGTATATTTTAACGATGAAATGTTCCTAAAAATTTTCCTTTTCAAATAGAATTCACATTAATATGTTTTGTTTCGAGATTTTGAAGCTGAGGCTCATAATTTTCGAAAAAAACCACAAATAGTGATTCAATTCCTTAGTTTCGTCAAGCAATTCCAGTCGATACTTTGTTCCATTTAAAATATTTTTCGTTCGATACAATAGCTGCACTGCATTAAATAAGCATTTAAAAAAGTACCTCTGAAATTAGAAGACAATCTTCTAATTTCAGAAGCAGCAATGGAGCGGAGAATTCTCTTCTAATTTCGGAGGAATTCTAATTTCTGGATCTTCTAATTTCCGAGGTTCCACTGTATTCAGCCAGTTTTTGGCGGTGTGAAATAAAATAAAAAATAAAATAAAAAGTAAATGTCACTGCCTCCCCCCGGTCGGAAAAATGAAAAACCAATTCCAGATTCGGACTCGGGGGAGTTTGTACTCACCGTATGCAAATTTCCAGAGTTTGTACTCTCACTGGGCCCGAGTACAAACCCGGCAAAGTTGACATTTTGTCAAATTTTACCAATTTGTATAGCGACTTCATCTAAGAGGCCGAATGTTGATGTTCTCGGGACATTTTCATATGATTTGGAGTTTGTACTGATCGTGTGCAAAGCCGCAGAGTTTGTACTCTCACCCAGTCCGAGTACAAACTTCTCAAAGTTTAAAATTTTGTCAAATTTCGGAAATAAAAAAACAACGAAAAAA
>NW_022597506.1:0-1985 GCF_009176505.1 Sitodiplosis mosellana | reverse complement strand
AATTATCTAGATAATTCAGATAAGATAAGATAAGATATTATCTTTTATCTTATCTAGATAATTTGGTAATAAGAGTGTTTATCTATTAACTTATTTAGATAAGTAAATTTTTTCATTATTTATCTGGGTTTTTTAGATAATTTTCCAGATAATAATGAATGTCTTGCAGAGTTTGACTTATCCGCTAGATATATGCTATGGCATAAAATAAATATGCGCATATTTTTTGGTACATTTGGATTTTGTGACTAACTTACCACGATTTTTTGTGGATCCCACGATTTTTTGTGGATCCCACGATTTTTTGTCCCAAATTCGTGGAATGCACATGAATTTACATGGTAAGTTAGTCACAAAATCCAAATGTACCAAAAAATATGCGCATATTTTTTTCATGCCATAGCATATATCTGGCGGATAAGTCAAACTCTGATGTCTTGGTTTCAAAGTGGCGAAACAAAAATGCTATCCAATTCCGATGTACTTGCCAGAAGAATTGATGTTCCAAATATTAAAATCGTATAGTCAATTTCGATTTACCGTTTAGAGCACAAGAAATTAGCAATTACAAGGCAAAATTGTGATAAGTGATTCACTGAATCCGTCACTTTGCGCGTGAATCACAGATTCAAACAAATTCCGGGATCAAGATTCATTTTTTTCTGGATCAGAGATTCACTTTATTTCTGAATCATTTTCGATTTGTGATCCAATCTAAAGTAATTTATTGTCCAAAAATGAATCACTGATCCACTGAATCAAAATAAACTGAATCTCTCCGAAAAAATTTTTTTTTTCAGTGAATCTAATTTATGAATCTTCGTTTTGAATCCGCCCACGCGTATTTGCCATAAACTTTCATCGAATTTCAGGAAAAGCAGCAATGGCGATAACTCTTTCGGATGATACACGCAGGAAAAGTATGCCATTTTGGCGAAAAATTTGAGCTTATCACCAAAACAGTTGTTTTTCCAAAATCGTCAATAAAGTGAAATCGATACTACAATACAAATGTTTCATCTTTTTTTCTTATCTAAAAATTCATAATAGATAAGATAATATCTTATCTATTTTCATTTAGATAAGATAATATCTTATCTTTATCTAGATAAATTTTGAAAAATAGTTGAATTATCTTATCTTTATCTAGATAAATTATTTCTTCTTTCCGACAACACTGGTAATGCCTATTACTTTCCTATTATTTTTTCAAAAAAAAATTTCTTCCAAAGTTTTATATAAAAAGTTTTTTTTTTACGCCAGACGCATTTTTTATGAGAAAAAATGAATCTGCCAAAAAAATCTAAATTTTTTACATGAAACTTTTTCTTTAAAAAAAATCGGAAAGTTTCATGTAAAAAATTTAGATTTTTTTAACAATAGTAAAAAAAAAACTTTTTTTATGAAACTTTGGAAAAAAAAAATTTGGAATAATAATAGGAAAGTAATAGGCATTACTATTACTATTACTATTACAGGCTATTACAGTAATAGGATATTACATTTATCCTATTACTTTTCCTATTACTTTTAAAATAGGATGAACCTATTACTATTACTTTTCCTATTACATGTAATAGTAATAGTAATAGTAATAGGTAATTTTTTTTTACAAAAGTAATAGGAAAGTAATAGTAATAGTAATAGGTAATAGGCATTACAATTTTTTACTTCTATAGACAGAAATGGCCTCACGAAGTGTAACTAAGTACAAGATGTGTGTGCTTGTGATTCAAGGAGCGACGATACACTGTGTATCCGTGAAAGAGAAACGCGCTCAAGAAGCGGGCGAATGGAACAGAGAGCAAGAATGGTGGGTTTGCTTGTTTCAATTGGCACGAAACATCAACAGAAATGGCATCGCGAAGTGTAACTAAGTACAAGATGTGTGTGCTTGCGATTCAAGGAGCGACGGATACACTGTGTATCCGTGGAAGAGAAACGCGCTCAAGAAGCGGGCGAATGGAACAGAGAGCAAGAATGGT
>NW_022597505.1:0-3304 GCF_009176505.1 Sitodiplosis mosellana | reverse complement strand
CATTTAGCTCCCGAATATTTTTCCGCGGAACTTTTCTACGTAACATTTTTCCTCTGAGCCCCTCAAATAGATATTCGGATAGCGACAAGTACAAATTTAATATCAAGTTCAGTATTGAGTTAATTATAAATTCAAAGAAATTGAAGTTAATATGTCATTAAAAATTCACTTCATGTACAGCCACTTGAGCTTTTTTCCTGACAATTGCGGTGACTACAGCGATGAGCAAGGTGAACGTTTTCACCAAGATATTGCTGTAATTGAAAAACGCTTTAAAGGTAAAAATTCTGCCCATATGTTAGGTGAATACTGCTGGTCTATTTGTCGAGACACAGATCCCAATCAGCACAAACGAAAAAGCGATCGACAATTTTTTTTAACTATGTAAAAATCATTATAATCGTATTATTTTAAGTGTTTCTTGTAGTTTTGAACCATTTTCAATAAAATTACCCGGAAAAATAAACAGAAAACCCGAAATTGATATTTTTGATTTTTGGTTTGTTTCACGGATAGAGATCAGTAAGCGGTTATGTAGTATGCAAGTCGACTAGATATGGTATTTTGGGTTAGTATTTGATGGAAAAATATTTGTTTCATCTCTGGCTACAGTTTTGGTAGCACAATAATCAGGAAATATGAAAAACCGTGCGCGTTTTGGTAAAAATGGCCTTTTTTCGATATTTTGGTCAAAAAAACCACGCAAAGATGATTTTTTGGCATATTTTTTCAACGGAATTTGTTTTTCTGACTCTTTTCTATGAGATGAAAAAAGATTTCAAGTCAATAACATCATTAATAGTTGAGTTAATGACCAAAACATGATGATATAAAAGTCTAAAAATCCTAGCCCACACAAAATATTTGATAGGTCGATATTTTTCTTATTACCACGTCAACGGAGAAATCGTAGTATGCAGTTTTGTTTTTTTTGAGGTCCCCTAACATCCTGCATTTAAAGTGTCCATGTGTGAGAGGATGTGTTGTACGGTGTTATTGCAGGGTGTAAAACACCGTGCAACGCATGTTTCTGCACATGAGAAATTCCGATTGCTTGTTTTAGAGGACCAAAAACCAAGCACTTTTGCATCATTAGTTTGTTCGAAACCACGTCTAGATTTTTTTTTATCAACACATATAACCCAAATTTCAGGTCAAAATGAGCAAATCACAAACAAGAGCTTCGATTTGATAGGTAAATGCAAATGATTTCTACCTTTTCTGCCTTTGAACATCTAGTATGATCCTTTACAAACATTTTGGGTACTTATAGACCAAATCGACTGATGTTTTCACATATTTCTGGCCGCATATTTGGTTGGTTCGATTTCAACTCTAAAAGAATCGACTTTTTCCAAAAAATCCTTAAATATAGGCTTTTCAGGGATAGTATCTTAGCGCAAAGTTATTTTTTCTCGAAAATATGGGGAGTCTACACAGACAAAAACTCTCAAAATTGACTTTTCGAGGTACCTCCCGAACAAAGTTACGTTTTTCATGCATTTTGCTATGAAAATATCATTTTTTGCTCGGGAGCTACCCCAAAAATACACTATTTGGATGAGTTTCTTAGTAAAAAATTAATTTTTTCGAGAAATATTGGGAATCTTCTCACACAGAATCTCTTAAAAATTATTTTTGGGGTAGCTCCCGAACAAAAAATGATATTTTCATAGCAAAATGCATGAAAAACGTAACTTTGTTCGGGAGGTACCTCCAAAAGTCAATTTTGAGAGTTTTTGTCTGGGTAGACTCCCCATATTTTCGAGAAAAAATAACTTTGCGCTAAGAAACTATCCCTGAAAAGCCTATATTTAAGGATTTTTTTGGCAAAGGTCGATTCTTTTAAAGTTGAAATCGAACCAACCAAATATGCGGCCAGAAATATGTGAAAACATCACTCGATTTGGTCTATAAGTACCCAAAATGTTTGTAAAGGATCATACTAGATGTTCAAAGGCAGAAAAGGTAGAAATCATTTGCTTTTACCTGTCAAATCGAAGCTCATGTTTGTGATTTGCTCATTTTGACCTCAAATTTGTCTTATATGTGTCAATAAAAAAAAATCTAGACGTGGTTTCGAACAAACTAATGATGCAAAAGTGCTTGGTTTTTGGTCCTCTAAAACAAGCAATCGGAATTTCTCATGTGCAGAAGAAAAAGTTGAAATTTGTTACACGGTGAAATCAATTAGATATGTTAAAATAACTCTTGCTTATATTATATTTTCTTATCGCAATTTCATATTTCAACACCTTCCCTTGCATAAGATAGTTAACAAAAAGCTTCTAAACATGTCATACAAACATTGGTTCATTCCGACTTCTAGTTCGAAAAAAAAATTCATTTAATAAAAGAAAATGTCTAATAGACTACGCCTTCTCTGGTTCGAAATTTGATTGTGTGATGCCAGTGGTCACATCTGTGTGTCATACATTATATCAAACCATGCATTTTCCTTCCAATCGGTTGCTTTCTCCTTTATTCACTTTTTTGAAATACATATAAAATTACTTACTTTCTTCTTCTGCATCGTTCCAAGTATTCAACCCAGTTTCTTTGCGATAATAAATATTCTTTCGTCTTTGCACCAGCATTTATTCAACTTTTCTTCACAACTGTAGAATTTGCGAGCACTCTCTCTGTTCTTTTTCAGCATTGTTCTGCCTTTCCACCATAATTTATGGTTTACTGTTTTTATATCTTAAAATGAGAATGAAGCGAAGAAAAAGAGATTATATTTAAAGTATTTTTTTTTGTTAATTAGATGTTTTTTTTTCTTTGTGAGTGTAATAATGATTAAATGCCAAATTTAATCCATATGTATACATATACATATATGAACGCGTGAGAATAAAAGCCTGACGCTACCAGGTTTTTCGCAAAAGCGGGATAACAATCAGTTGCACGCAAAAGAGACATTTCAAAAGGTTACACGCAAACGGAACATTTTATTTTGTCGCATTTTGAATTTTAAAGCCGTGATTACAACAACAATATACTTCTCTCTTGCGTGCAACCTTTTGAAATGTCTCTTTTGCGTGCAACTGATTTTTATCCCACTTTTGCGAAAAACCTGGTAGCGTCAGTCTTTTATTCTCACGCATTCATATATGCATAGACATATATGCATACAAGTAATATGGGACTGGAAAATTCGACATTACTTTGTGACATAAACTCCTCTTATATTGTATCTTACTGTCAAAATTGGGATCGATATTCGTTAGAAAAATTGCATTTTTGAGTTTATGAAGATCTCATCGCTAATTGATCTTCTGTTCTCAAGTGTTATCATTTGTAG
>NW_022597504.1:0-2141 GCF_009176505.1 Sitodiplosis mosellana | reverse complement strand
TGGTGGAATTACAATTCCACCAATTGTTTGACATTGTTTTCTTGAAAAATGTGTGCGATAATATTTTGTGAGCTCTAATTAGAATTGTCTTTGTATGTGGATTAAATTATATCATTAATGTACGACGATTCCACACCAAGTGCAACAAAAGTTGCAGATGACCTCTCCGATTTCGCTCAAACTTTGTGTATAAACTTCTTATGGCCAAAAACTCGCAAAGCCAAAAAATTAGGGTGACCTTCCCCACCTGATGAAAAGTTAGGGTGGCCCAAATATTGAAAAAAATGGAAAATGGCACTTTTTGACATTTTTCAAAGGGTGAACAGAACATAATGCATACCGGGCAACGCAGCCAACTTCACGTTGGTTGTCACTTGGTTACTACTGCAACGCATTGACGTATGCTTGTGTTCGAAAAAAAAACCCAATTAAAATGAACTAAAACCAAATGAAAATTTATTTCAAATAATTTGAGAGAGATATTTTTTAATAAAGTATAATTTCTACTTATATTCAACCAAGTTTTAGAGAAATCATAGTCTTTGTTTTGCTGCAACAAGACTTTGTTGTTTAGTCAGAATGAAAGTAGAAATTAATTGTGAAGCATCCATTTCAAAGTCTTATTGCAGCGAAACCAACTCTATGATTTTTTTTTAATTTTGCCAAATATAAGTAGAAAAAATACTCTTTCAGGAAATATGTTTTCTAATTTTTTTCGAATCTACTTTTCATTTGGTTTTAGTTAACTTTAATCTGGTTATTTTTCAATCAGAAGCATATGTCAATCGCAACGCAAAGTGGCACAAGCATGTCCCATTTTTCGCATACACACGCGTATGAACGCAACGATTGTATGCAGAAAATGGGACATGCTTTGCTACGCAAAGTGGTGACGACTGACTGTAGTTGGCCGGGCAACCGCTTTGGCGTGGCGCTTTCAACAATGTTGCCCCATTTATTCACAACTTGACATTTTTACACTAGAAAAGTGTGGTACAAACTTTCAAAACTATATGCATGGTTGGATAGATAATCGATGGGGCTACAAAAAAGTCCACTATGACAACCCCATCCGGGCTCATTCAAGCTCTGAAAAGTGGGTTCAAATTATAAAAATGGCAAAATCGCTTCGTTTCTGTTGAAAAACATTGCACACAAACACGAACACGATTGAATATGTTTCGCTTTACAAGCGATTATGGATGATCGTAGTGTTGAGTGAGTGCCTTACAATATTGAGTGTGCTATATTTGTATACAATACAAACACATTGGGGACACTTCTTCTCAATACGTTCATTCATAATCGCTCATAAGACGCGCTTGTAGACGTGCATATGCCTGTTTATGTGTGCAACATTTACTGCGCGTAAATTTTCAAGAGGAACGAAGCGAGCGGTTCTGTTGTTCGTAACACAACAGCTTGTAATACGAGTAAAAATTGTACATAAGTGTGAGCGAAACAGCATAAGTTTTCGGCGCCCGATTGTCTTCCATATAGGCGAATGCAATTGAATATAATATTATTAAATATTTACGCATGGAAATATCTCGAAAACGGCTGGGTAAATCGGCAAAATGGACCGTGATGTCACTCCCAAAGGGAGTGTAAACACCCGGCTGGTTTGATGGCCTAGAATACAAATCCGGTGAAATTTCAGCTGATCCATGGATTCTCAGGACTTGGCCAGGTTGCAGTGCTTCCTTTTTTATGTGCATCTGTAAAGTCATATTCCCTATGTTTTGTATGGAATTTTACCACAACGCAAAGAAATTGAAGTGCTGAAACCTGGCCAAATCCTGAGAATCCATGGATCAGCCCAAATTCGACCGGATTTGTATCCTTGGCTATCAAACCAGCCGGGTGTTAACACTCCCTTTAGGGAGTGACACCATGGTCCATTTTTTCTATTTAGCCAGCCGTTTTCGAGATATTTTCATGTGTACATTTGGCCATAGAAGCCAATGCAATAGCAGCGGCGCTCCGAGGTTTTCATACAAACTTCCCATGTAGACGGTCCAACACAGGCAAAAATCGAAAAAAAAGATTAAATTTTTTTTTCGATTCTAATACAGTATTTTTTGTGCCCAATCCATTGGTGTTATCGCCACATCGAAATTCGAGCTCCTTATCACTTAATT
>NW_022597503.1:0-14995 GCF_009176505.1 Sitodiplosis mosellana | reverse complement strand
TGTGTTTTCATCAACATGAATAACTGCGACAAATGTCACTTCATGTTGTCATTGAAACAATCGGAACGTGGAACGTCAACAAATGAACTGACATTTGTTCGCAATTCTTAAGTTACTCTTGTGTTGACAAAAACACGCAAAAACACGAGAAAAATGTTTGATTTTACGTTTTAAAATAACAAGATTAAATTCTTGCATTGAAAAAAAAATATTCGCGTTTTTTAATAAAAATAAACTCAAAATATTTCTTGAGAACAGAAAACCGCTCAATAAGCAATTGACACATGTATATATTTGTATACAAGCTTTTGAGTTTGACGTACGTTGTGCTTGTAGTACTTGTTCTTGCACCAGTTGGCGTTGACGTAAGAAGGCATAGCGTCGAAAAATATATGTTCCCAACCACCAAAGCTGTGGAAAGTGCATTTTTCATGTATCCCCAAGCAAAAGTTCAATTTCATACATTCAGGTGCCAAAATGCCGATTTATGACCAAAATGACAACGAAATGGATATTCAAGTGTTCGTGGACTCCCATTATTTTCACGAAAAAATAGCAGTTTTCTAAGGACAAAATGTCGTCAGAGGTGTATTTCAAGTGTTTTCCGAACAAAAATGTCATTTTCAGTGAAAATAGAGCAAGTTGAAAAATTCACTTCAATCCGACCTATTTTTCGACCATGAAATGCCCTCAGATCGCATTGTGACCACTTTTAATCGATTGCTCGTCGAAAATTGAGCGGATATGGTCTTTCGTGAGCCTTTTTCAGCCAGTAGATGCGTATTTTTGGCAGCAATTTCATCGTAGAATGCGACTCTTCGTACAAATTCCGTTCATTGATGAATTGCCTATGCCCAGAACTTGGAAATACGAATTTTCCCGGATATGTGGCATATGCCATTTTGTTGGTATGGTGGCCGGCTACAAACGCTCATTTTTTGGGAAAACATCGTAGGGCTGATTTTTGAGAAATCGCGTTTGGTGTGAAATTTAAGGGGGTCGATATGAAAAATAAATGTGTTTGTTTTGGTTTGTTTATTGGTTGATTCATGTTGACACAATGATTCTAATAGTGATATGCTGTGCAATTGAGGCTTGAAATATTTTTTTTTCTCATTTGGAAAAAATATCAATGGAATAAGAGAGATATCAGTGTAATGCAAGCAGATTTTTATGTTTTTATGTGAAAGAACTACTATTCAAAACAGTCAATAACAGTATACCCAACGTGTAAGCGTCTGAATACTATTGGTATACAACGGTTCTATTACATGTTGTTGCACCAGTTGGCGCTTCTGGGCTCATATATATGAGAACTGTCAAGAAGGCGCAGTGTCGATTGGAAACTATTTTCATTGTTTTTTTTATAAATACTTTTTTGCGTTGCTATTGGGACACCCTTTATTCCATATATTTCAAGAGTAATGCACAGAAAATCTGTGAATATTGTGAAAATGAGACAACCTCCAAATGAGAATGGGATAAATTCTGATAGAATGTGAGCACAAGTTGCAAAATTTTGCACTCTTGTACATTTATCTCAAAATATGCGGAATGAATGAAAACATATCGAAATTTTACCCCCGTTCCTTATCAGTTTGACGACTGTGTACTTCAAAAAATTATTATTCAGGGATATATTTAACTAACTACAAAAAAAATTGTTTTGAAAAAAATTGACAAATTTTATTTTATTTTATTTACCCCACCAGAAACTGGCTGATCAAACCGACTCCAAGAGTCGTGAAAACCCTGATCTTTTCGTGTTTGTACAATATAGGGTATTTTCGTACAATAGTTAGTTAGTTATAGTAGGCTTTCTCGATTTGAATTATTGTTTGGTCTATAATTTAACACAAAGAAACCCAACCAATACAAGGAAATGAGTAGTATGCCGAATTGTCAACGGTTCAAGATAATCTAACAACGCGTTTGAGAAAAGAGACTAACTGGAGCGTTAAACATATTATTGTCGGCCTTAATGACTGCAAAAGTCATCTTTCAATCTATCACAGAAGTGACATATTGAAGAAAGTTTTACATCTAGTCTAACAAGTCCCTGTTGGTAGATATGAATTTACAATTTAGTAGAGACCGAAAGACATAAAAGAGTGTTCTGATTTTCGCAATTACATTGATACAAAAGGTCGTTTCCATTATAAAGTAATAACAAGTCAAAGTTAATCACCAACTCAGAGGATGGCTATATCTGTGGGTGATATTGAGAGTTGTGTATGTTTTTGTTCGGATTTATATTTTTAAAAAGTCGTGTATGTTTTTCAGTGATTTTGTTTTAGAAAAAGAGAGCAAGTTTCTTTCGACTTAAAAATAGTTAAATGTTATGTATTTTGACTGTTGGTGGCTATGATAAAGGCGAGTATGTTTCATTAACCTTAATTTGCGTTAAACAAGAGTATGTATTTTGTTAGTTTTGGATACCAATAAACAGTAGTATGTTTTTCTGACTTTGGTAGTTGGAAAAGGCGAGTATGTTTGTCCAAATTGGTGAATATTATAAATTTACTAGTGGTCGAAATTCGACCATTTGGGAACTGGGGGCCGACCCGAAGGGCGTTTTTCAAGCGAAAAAACCATCCATTCCTGAGATATAAACTTTTTCGAAAATCTTGCACTTCGTATCTATTCTTGAAACCATTGCATTTAAACCTTCTAGTGCATTAATTTTTCCCATGGAGTCTGGTACTTGGTTGATTTTCGGCCATAGATAATGATGAAAAAAAATGCCATTATCCTGGATTCCACATGATTTAGTCAGGAAATGTGATTGATATAAATCAGAGAACAAATCAATTGTTTGAAAGTGTAAAAAAGTGCCCAATTTCGGAAGGAAAAAATTTGTTTTGTCAAATTTTTGTTTTTGGGCACATTCTTGTTTATAACACAACAATCGCTTGATGTAGACGAATAGTCCAAAAGATAAAATTATAGATGACACCAATAAATGTTTTTTGAAGCAATACGATCCGACGTATGGTTTACGTTACACAGGCGTTCATATGTTGCACATTCAAGTGGGTTAGGGTTAAATACATCCCATACGAATATCAAATTGTTAGCCAAAAAGTATTGAAAATTTAATCCGCTTTTATACGCAATTTTAAAATTTCTCGCATTTATTCATTTTGAACAAACAACCAGAAGCATATCTCACTGTTTCACTTGCCACTCTATTGATAAACTGGATCTCATCCATGTACAATTGTACATGCGCTTCTTTCTATGCGTGTATTTCACTCGTTATATTTTTGTTTGATATTTTTCCGAAAATGCAAGTTTTTCTTCATACTATTTACTGAATTCTATCATTAAGAACACACAATGGAATCTAAAATTATTCAAAGCACACATACAAAGACATGAACAAAATGGAATAACGAGTAGTCAAGTTAGCCGCATCAAACTGTGGTCATCGCATTGGTTGGAAATACCAGGTTTCAAGTTCATGCATGCATAAGTGTCATTGGGAATAAAGCTTGTCAATGGCCTGAACAGCATTTGACACAGAAGTAGAAGTTTATATTTTCTCAATAGTCCAAGATACACAGTATCGATTGCCGCGACGGCGCAACGCATCGCTAAAACGTCGTCGCTATAGCCACAACGCGTATTCAGTATATCATATATCATCAGATTAGGAATAAACTTTCACCGCTGCGGAAAAATTGATTTCCCACCAGTTTGTTGGAAGCTCTTGATTAATCAAGTTTGATATCGAAAAATGTGTCCGTTTGCATTTTATTGTTTTTCCAAAGTCAAAGCGACCTTTGCATATCTTTATATGTATATGTATATATAAAGATATAGCAAATGAAAATAGTTGACAAAAATGTGTCTCATTTTGGTGAGAATTTGTTCACAAACACAGGTTTTTGATTGAATAAATAGACACTGAGTTTCATTACTAATAACTGAATTTGTATATGTATGTTCATCGAATGATAATAACCAATAGGTTTGATAACAAATGAAACACAACTCAACATGAATGTCACATTATATTTATGTGTTGAAGACAATTTTTAAAGAATTCTTAGCAGGATAAGACAAAAATTGAAATAAAATAAAAGGAGAAAAACCAATCGATAGTAAGTACAGTAAAATTATGTTACGTTTGACATGTCACGAATTGTAATTATGCAATAATTTATATTACAGATATTTTCAGTTGATTTGCACTCAATTCAATAAAATGATTGGATGCATTCAATAGAACTTATAGAGAAGGAGAGACCAATTTTTTTTCGAAGTTTACCATTTTTACATCGAGACTAAAATAGTTTTACTATTTTTTAAAATACTATATCGACACTGCGCCTTGTTGACAGTTCCCATATAAATGATCCCAGAAGCAAAAGCCGTGCACTAGTGAAAAACCGCACAAGTGGCGCCATGAAAACTACGCGCCCGTCGCCCTTTGCGACTTCTGTCACATAGTACTTTAGTCGCCATTTTGGTTGTAATCTGATATTTTTGTTTTCTTCATAGCAAATTTTCAAATTGACACAAATTCACATATGAGCGGAATAATGAAACGTAATTCTTTTTTTAAATGAAGTGCCTCTGGGAAAATTTTTCAGTAAAAGTGCCCCACAAAAATATTGTCTGAATAAACGACACGTGAATTTGTTTTCATGCAAAAATATTCATGTACCACTTTTACTGAAAAAAATTTTACGGGGCGAATCAATTTGAACATTTTTCGTGGGGCACTCTTTCATACAATATTTTTCGGTGACTTCACTCGTATTTATCACATAGTGCAAATTAAGTGATGAGAAGCTCGAATTTCGATGTGGCGATAACACCAATGGATTGGGCACAAAAAATACCATATCTATTGGTGAGATGTAAAAGAACGCAAGTTGGTCCAACTTCGTAGCAATAAAGAGAAGTATGTTTCATTGCAACTAATAATGGTTAAAAGAATGTATGTTCGTTTTTAGCGGGTCCTCGCGGTTTTTCACGGTTTCCGCGGAACTGATAAGAGATAACAGCTTGGTGTCTTCGGCAAAGTTGTAGCACTTGAGGTCTTCTATAACATTGCTGAAGTTATCTCTTATCTCTTATCAGTTCCGCGAAAAGCGCGAAAAATGATAAGAAAAAAAAAGTTCTATAAAAAGTTTGTTTTTTTATGTGCGTGATTTGCGCGCAACTGATAAGAAATAATTAGACCCCCCATCGATATTTTTGCAAATATCGGGAATTCGTCGTCGAAAAATCGGGAAAATCGGGATGTTTTTTTCTAAATCACAAAATCGGGAAATATCGGGAGTTTTTTTTTTTAAAAATCAGGATTTTTATTGAAAAATATCGGGAATTTTATTGAAAGGAAAAAGCAAAAAAATGTATATAAATATAATGAAGTTCATGAAGATATTTCTAAGCAAAAACGTGAAAATTAGCAATCGTCGTCGGTAGATTCAATGTATGGCATGTTATTCAGTAGTAGAGCAGACTGTGACATTTGATTCTTGTCCTGTTGGTATTTAGCACCAGATTGTATTGCGATAGACGAACATTGCTTCTTTCGCGGCGTTCAGTAAGTTGTCTTTATTGTCGAAATACTTGATAACTGGCATTGTTGTTAGTCTTGCTTTCACGATATCTTGGTGTTTTTTTCGGTTTGCATGTGCATTAACGTCATTCCGCCGTGAGTGATCGAGAAATCCGTATCGCACCACGCACATTTTGCTCTTTCGGTGGAAAAGGTACCATCCTTCAGTTTTAGAGCAGACAACCAACCTTTGCACTGCGGTTGACTTTCCCAACTCTTGTCGTATTTGGTGGCTTTTGGCATTATGAAATTATAATTCGAAAACAATATTTTGGATTTTTCCAATTGAATTCAATGTTTACACTTTAGCGGTCAGTGAGTAACTGAACTAATTACACTCACAATTCGAAATCGATGCGCTCACAATTTGCAATCGATCAGCAGTTAGATGTAACCAGTGTATTAGTTTTGGCGAAGAAGCAGAAACTAATAATTCTTGGAATGAACTAATTGATTACTTTTAACATGTTCTTGCACCAGTTGGCGCTTCTGGGCTCATTTATATGAGAACTGTCAAGAAGGCGCAGTGTCGAAATATAGCAATCACTTGAAGAAAAAAACTCGAAAAAACATGTTTCAACAAAAAAAAATTATTATATTGGGTCAATTCGAAAGTTTCCGCCGCTGACATTTAAATGTCGCCACTTGTAACTGAGCGTAGCTTGACAAGTGAATCCAATTGCATTTTGTAGATGTGACATTTAGCAATCTAACTCAGAGCAGAAAGATTCATTTTTCGTTCTGCGTCATTGTTTTTGAATCGATTGAAAATGGATCGTGATAAGGTGTTTTTTCGAGGGACCCTTCTTTTCTTATTTGATTCGAAGAAAACTGCCACTGAAGCTCATCGAATGCTGTCAGATACTTATGGCGAGCAAGCTCCATCGGAACGAAGCTGCAGAGAATGGTTTCATCGATTCAAAAGTGGTGATTTTGACTTGAAGACAAAGAACGTTCAGGTCGGCCAGAAGCGATTGAAGATGTCGATTTGCAAGCATTATTGGATGAAGACCCAACCCAAACGCAAAAAGAACTTGCATTGCAGTTAAACGTCGGCCAAACAACCATTTTCAGACATTTGCACGCCATGGGAACGACGCTATGCCTTCTTACGTCAACGCCAACTGGTGCAAGAACAAGTACTACAAGCACAACGTACGTCAAATTCAAAGGCTTGTATACAAATATATACATGTGTCAATTGCTTATTGAGCGGTTTTCTGTTCTCAAGAAATATTTTGAGTTTATTTTTATTAAAAAGCACGAATATATTTTTTTTCAATGCAAGAATTTAATCTTGTTATTTTAAAACGTAAAATCAAACATTTTTCTCGTGTTTTTTCTCGTGAAAACACAAAAATTTCATTAAATTTCATATATACCGGGTCTAGAATATTAGAATAATTTTTTTTATTGAAACATGTTTTTTTGAGTTTTTCTCTTCAAGTGATTGCTATATACAAACGTGGTATTTCATTGTGTGGTTTGTGTTTGTTTTGGTTTGTTTATTGGTTGATTCATGTTGACACAATGATTCTAATAGTGATATGCTGTGCAATTGAGGCTTGAATTTTTTTTTTCTCCTTTGGAAAAAATATCAATGGAATAAGGGAGATATCAGTTTAATGCAAGCAGATTTTTATGTTTTTATGTGAAAGAACTACTATTCAAAACAGTCAATAACAGTATACCCAACGTGTAAGCGTCTGAATACTATTGGTATACAACGGTTCTATTACATGTTCTTGCACCAGTTGGCGCTTCTGGGCTCATATATATGAGAACTGTCAAGAAGGCGCAGTGTCACATGGGAAAGATTCGGAAGCTGGGAAAATGGGTTCCACATCAACTGTCTGAAGAGCAACTTCAAGCACGAATCGCAATATGCACAAAACATCTTGCAGAGCACAAAAGAAACAGTTTTTTGTATCGGATTGTTACCGGCGATGAAAAATGGGTTTATTATGAGAACCCCAAACGTAAGGCAGCGTATGTTGATCCAAGCCAACCGGCACCATCACAACCAAAACGAGATATTCATTGCCATAAGATCGTATATTATGAGCTGCTAAATCCAGATCAAACGATTAATAAGGAACGCTATCGACGCCAATTGGCCAGTTTGGCACGTGCATTGAACGAAAAACGGCCATTAATAGCCCGAAAACACCACAAAGTTTTGTTCCACGATGACAATGCGAGGCCACATCGTGCAAAAATCGTCAAACAAAAGATAGAGCAGCTCGATTGGGATCGGCTTGATCAGCCCGCGTACTCTCCAGACCTTGCTCCTTCTGACTACTACTTGTTCCGTTCGATGCAAATGGCCCTGTCCGAAGTACGCTTTCAAAATGAAGAAGAAGTACGAAAATGGATAGATGACTGGATAGCTTCAAAAGGTGAAGACCTCTTCACACGAGGAATCCACAAGCTGCCAGAAAGATGGCGGGAAGTCATAGCTAACGATGGCGAATACATTGGTTAATGTAAGGCTGCCAACTATTTTCTACCAGTATACTGGAAAATTCAGTACCAAAGCCAGTTTTTTCTCAATATCTCGGAAACGGCTGGATTTAGGCCCCAAATCTCGGCCTCCGGCTACCATCCCCATTAAATTTTCCGCCCGATCGAATGGGACTTCTCATAATTTTCCCCGATTTTCCATTTTCCTTTTATAGCGATAAGTTCATTTTCGGAAAATTTTCCAGGATTTGCAATTTTCCGAAAAATTTTCTTGAATTCGTTTTCAGCATACGATCGTACATTCATAAAATGAAAATGGTTGGAAAATCTTGGAAAACTCGGGAAATATGGAAGATTTTGTAAAAATAAAATGTACTGAAAATGACCCTAAATTTATATATGAGGCCATATTTTGGCTCCAGTGACTTTTCCGGGAAATCTGATCAGATAGAAAACTTCCTTGGGACTTCCTCTTTCCATATGTGTAAACAAGAATTTGCTTCCGACACACGAAGTTTTTTTACGAATTTTATTAGTGTACTGAAAAAATCAGTAGAGTTGGCAGCCTTAGGTTAATGTACATTTTCAATTTAATTTGCAATAAATGTATTTTTAGACAAAAAAAACGGCGGAAACTTTCGAATTGACCCAATAATATTTCAGACCCGGTAAATATAAAATTAAATGAAATTTTTGTGTTTTCACGTGTTTTCATCAACATGAATAACTGCGACAAATGTCACTTCATGTTGTCATTGAAACAATCGGAACGGGGAATGTCAACAAATGAACTGACATTTGTTCGCAATTCTTCAGTTACTCTTGTGTTGACAAAAACACGCAAAAACACGAGAAAAATGTTTGATTTTACGTTTTAAAATAACAAGATTAAATTCTTGCATTGAAAAAAAAATATTCGCGCTTTTTAATAAGAAGAACTCAAAATATTTCTTGAGAACAGAAAACCGCTCAATAAGCAATTGACACATGTATACATTTGTATACAAGCTTTTGAATTTGACGTACGTTGTGCTTGTATTATTTTTTCTTGCACCAGTTGGCGTTGGCGTAGAGAAGGCATAGCGTCGGAATTTCACTGTTTTGAATAAATACGAACAAGTGTCACTTCATTTGTTTACGTTCTGTTCACGAGAATCATGTTATGTTTTTTTTTTAATCAAAAAGCGTATTTAATTGTTCATTCCAATGCAAAAAATCAATTTTTTCATTTTAAAATTTCAAATAAAAATGTTTCCGTATTTTTGCGTATTTTTATCAACACAAGAGTGACTAAAAAAATTTCGCCATAAACAAATGAACTGACGTCCGTATTTTTCGGTATTTTTTCAACTCGATGAAACATCCGGAAATAGCGCTTTGTTACTCTTGTATTGACAAAAACACGAGAAAAAAATGACTTTCCCGGACTTTACGTTTTAAAATCGGAACGTTGATTTTTCTGCATCGGATTAAAAAAATATTGACGTTTTTCAATAGAAAATAAAATTAAATTGAGCTGGACAACTGAAAATCGCTCGATGAGCCACTTAAACATGTATACATACGTATACAAGCTTTTGAATTTGACGTAAGTTGTACTGTAGTTACTCTTGCTAGCAGCAGTTGTCGCTTCTGGGCGCGTTTGTATGGGAATTGACAACAAGGCGCTGCGTCGATGCTGGGAATTTAAGTACCAGTATTATGTCTCTCTGATCCTGAATTTCAGCTATTCGTTGTCAAAAAACAAAAAAATGATAATCCGATTACGTAGCCACTTTCTGTATAAAAGCACAAGAATACACAAGTGCTATAATGGTTTAACAGTTATCACGATATTGACTGAAATATTTATATTTTTTATATTTATTTATTATATTGTATTTTTTCAGATTTCATCATATGCACAGAAAACAAGACAGCAAGCAAAACATTCATTGAGAAGGAGCGTGTGACTCATCTAAAAATTCAATACTTCTACTGCTTACAATAACGACTAAGAACTAACAGACTTGCGAAACCCGAGACTTGCGAATATATATTGATTTGGTAATGGCAATACGCAAATTGCAATTTGTTGCTGTTATTTCTATGGGTGAGATTGAGAGTGGAGTATTTTTTTTCTTCGATTTATATTTTTGAAAAGACGAGTATGTTTTCTGATGATTCTATTGGCGTTAAAGTAGAGTATGTTGTAGTACCGTCTAGCCTCCGCGGTCTTCATGGTTTTCGCGCAACTGATAAAAGATAACAACATGGTGTCTTCGGCAAAGTTGTAGTACTTGAGGTCTTTTATGACTAAGCTGAAGACAGTTATCTCTTATCTCTTATCAGTTGCGCGCAAATCGCGCACATAAAAAAGCAAATTTTATATAGAACTTTTTTTTTCTTATCATTTTTCGCGCTTTTCGCGGAACTGATAAGAGATAAGAGATAACTGTCTTCAGCAATGTTATAGAAGACCTCGAGTGCTACAACTTTGCCGAAGACTCCAAGTGGTTTTCTCTTATCAGTTCCGCGGGAACCGTGGAAAACCGCGAGGACCCGCTAAAAACGAACATACTCGCTTTTAACCATTTTTAAGTCGACAGAAACTTGCTCTTCTCTTTCGTAACAAAGTCAATCAAACATACACTACTCTCAATCTCACCCATAGATTTAGAGTTAATTTGTTGTTTAGTAAGTCGAATTATTGATGAACTCTAAACTGGCCCAGAAATATTTTTGTTGAATTTTTCAAAACCTATAAATTTGGGAAACTCAAAAGGAAGTAATGAACTGTATGAAGTTCATGAATACATCGAGAAATAAAATCATTCGATTACAAACACGGCTTTAACGGTATCAAGTTATAATTGAGGCTGTGAGAATGAAAATGGCAATACAGGAATAGACATTCTGAAGCGCATCAAGAAAAAAAAATCGCAAAAGTGAGTTCTGAATACGCAAAATGAGTTCTGAATACGCAAAAGTGAACCATGAACCTCCTATGCTGCCCATGTAAATTCATGTTTCACTTTTGCATATTCAGAACTCATGATTCATTTTTGCCAATTTATTTTCTTGATGCGTTTCGAATGTTTATTCCTGTATTGCCATTTTCATTCTCACAGCCTCAATTGGAATCAATTGATTTTCCCAGCAATTTCGTTGTCAAATACACACAGTGCACGTACACTCACATCGATTATAGTTGTAAAATCTGTGACTGAAAGTGAACATAGTTCGAACAAAATTCAAGCAACGGGAACCATGCGTGAGGCTTTTCCACCAATTCTACCAAGCCTTCCGTCTGGTTCCCCGGACTTAGAAAGAACGCATCCTAAACTCACTGGACAACAGTCCGTCCATCAATTGGATACATCGACAACGATTGAATCGGCCATCAAGAGCTTTCCAAATAAGGACAGCACCGATTCAGTCACCTCATTTGGTCTTATTCAAAAATCAAAGAAGACAACGACAAAAATTGGACACTCACCCCATCACCATCGGAATTCTTCACCAAACACAAAGTACGGCAACTACACTGGTAGTCCAACATTGAAAAACGAATCGAGAACACTTTCTGAACGAGGTATATCCAGAAAAAATTTAAACGTTTCATTCGACACCCATAGAATAAAAGAACAACTGATGCGGTTGAAATGAAAATGAGACTTTCGTCGCTCAATACACAGATACGAAACAAAAATAAAGCAATCCATTAAAATGGAACATGGAAAAGAAATCTGTAAGAATGAAACATAGCATGTGCTGTTTTAAGTATTTCGCTTTGCGGTGTTCCGTTTTGATAGATTTTTTGTCTGCAGTGTCGTTATGAACGAATCTTCTCGCATTGTGTCATATCACTGGATCTATATCACATTGTTTCGTTACTCGAATATTTTTTCGTGTGTTTCATTTCAATTGATTCCCGAGCTATTGATGACGTCACTAGTATTTATCACATGATGCAAATTAAGTGATAAGGAGCCCAAATTTCGATGTGGCGATAACACCAATGGATTGGGCAAAAAAAATACTATATGAAAATCGAAAAAAAAATTTAAACTTCTTTTTCGATTTTTGCCTGTTCCCGACCGTCTACATGGGGAGTTTGTATGAAAACCTCGGAGCGCCGCTGGTATTGCATTGGCTTCTATGGCCAAATGTACACATGGAAATATCTCGAAAACGGCTGGGTTAATCGGCAAAACGGACCATGATGTCACTGTGATATAGATCCAGTGATATGACACAAGAAGATTCGTTCATAATGACACTGCAGACAAAAAATCACAAAAATTTCATTTAATTTTATATTTTCTAAAATATTAGAATATTGTTTTTTATTGAAACATGTTTTTTTAAGTTTTTCCCTTCAAGTGATTGCTATATTTATTTATTTATTTATTTATTGTGCAATTGAGGCTTGAAATATTTTTTTTTTGCATTTGGAAAAAATATCAATGGAATAAGGGAGATATCAGTTTAATGCAAGCAGATTTTTATGTTTTTATGTGAAAGAACTACTATTCAAAACAGTCAATAACAGTATACCCAACGTGTAAGCGTCTGAATACTATTGGTATACAACGGTTCTATTACATGTTCTTGCACCAGTTGGCGTTTCTGGGCTCATTTATATGAAAACTGTCAAGAAGGCGCAGTGTCGGGACGGACAATGTCCGAAAATTTTATCTCGGACAAACGGACAAACGGACACTGACAGGTTTTGTACGAAACATTTCGGACACGCTTTTTTGTCCGAACATTCGAACAGTCCGAATGTTCGGACACGTTTTCGGACGGACGGACAATTTTTTGTCCGAAATTTGTCCGAAAATTTCAATGAAACTAAAAACACGTTTTTCCCGTCCGTTTGCCAAAAATTTCAATGCGCCAAATGACTCGCACAATTTTTTAGTATCAATGGGTGCAGGTGCATACCATCGGGACCCGTACCTTTCTTGGTGTTCACGGCTTGTAGCTCTTCAAGCACAAAATTTTTGTCGAGCTGGAATTCCTCCTTTGCTGTGACTCAACGGTAGGCGATTGTTGAACGCCTTGAGTCGATGAGTCATCGTAGTTGCCACTGATGAAATTAGCGAACAGGTTGGCCTGGTCGCTTGTTGTGCGCACATCACCAAATTGCATGACTTTTGGTTTGTTGTCGGTGCTCTTCTTCGAATTGACATATTGCCAAAATCTCGATGCATCATGCTTGAGCGAGGATTTCATTTTGTCCACGTAATCGTTGTATAGTTCCGTGTTGAGTTTGTCAAATTCACGAGACGCCAAAATATCTATCCATTTGTAGTACGGTTTAAAGCCAGACCGTCTGTAGCGTTTCCATGCCTTATTCTTCCTATGAGCCATCGACAAACTAAAGGTTTGGTGCGACGTGAACAATTTGCACCTGAACCTTGACAAATGTGCAGTCCTTACAATCACCACAAAAAGGAAGGACATCATCGACACTAATTATAAATACGGTGATTTTACCTTCAAGCGCGTACTGGACCACAAAGATCTCGGCGTCATCATTGACCAAAAGCTTAGCTTTATAAAGCACATTGACGCGGTCACCTCGAGAGCCACAGCAGCCTTGGGATTCATCAAAAGTATCACCAACTTATACCGTGCATATCGACAAAATTGAGAGCGTGTTGAGAAAGTTCACCCAGTTCGCCCTGTTTGACTTACAAAAACTCAACTACTTCCACAAAAACTCAAGAGATAGAAAGTTTCTATGTGAAGAAGAGAAGAATGAATAACTCTTCTTAGAAATTCTACTACACAGTGCCACACAGTGGGTTTGTGCAATAATTAATTCACCAAAAATAGTTTCCTTATAAAAAATGTTCAATCAGTATCATATTGATACTGTTAAGAAGAAGAGTTGCTTTATGAAATTTTTTTAGTGAGAAATTCTCAAATATAGATAAATTCCGTGTATCATCCTCCATTTGTATTGTCTTTACATTGAAGGGCATTGCACGCACCTCAGCATTCATAATACAAACTCAATACGAGTCTAGACGTCCTATGAAAAATGGCAGAGATTGTTAGTGCTACGGTTAATCTGTACTTTTATTGAAATCATATACTAATTATATACTAACATTGTACAAAATCCAATTCAGCCAGTGATTGGCGGTGTTAAATATGAATAAAAATGAAAAGTTATTGTAGTATTTGAGAATCGAAACATTTCTATGCTCTTTTAATAATCAACACAACATTTACACAAGAACAAATAGTTTGATTAATTTTCTTATTAGTTTTGAGAATTTTTCTTCATAAATCCATCCAATCGAAAAAGACCATTACAACTAGTTATTGTATAAAATTACCATATATTGTACATATATTGTACAAACACAAAAAGATCAGGTTTTTCACGACTCTTAGAGTCAGCGCCGTAGCCAGGCCGGCGCAATGGGTGCATTGCACCCTCCAAAAATTTCACCGGTGCAAAAAAATTTTTGTTTACGTCATTTTAATGACCAAAAAAATCGAAAATTACAAATCTTTTAAGCAATAGTCAAGCAAAACATGTTCATTTAATGAAAAAGAAAACAATAAATAAAGTATAAAGCAACAAAAAAAAATTTCGATTTTGCACCCTCCAATTTTTTTTTCTGGCTACGGCGCTGCTTGGAGTCGTTTTCCTGCAAACCAAAATATTCAGCCAGTTTTTGGCGGTGTTAAATAAATGAATGAAAATAAATAAATAAAATTTTCATTAAGAAGTATCATAAGAAAGTACTGTGAAGATACGATCATCCGTTGGAAAATTATTAGCGTTAAATGAACCATTTGTTGAAAAATTTAAATTTTTGGCCAACGGACGGGAAAAACGTGTTTTTATTTTCATTGAAATTTTCGGACAAAAAATTGTCCGTCCGTCCGAAAACGTTTGTGTCAATGAAGAAAAGTATTGAAAATTCAATTTTGAAGCCCTATTACGGGGAA
>NW_022597502.1:0-1018 GCF_009176505.1 Sitodiplosis mosellana | reverse complement strand
AAAAATCGGGACGTAAAAAAATCAGGAATGCGACAGAATCCGGAATTTCATCCTGATTTTTGTTCGTCCGGATTTTTGTTTATCCGTATTTTCATACCATCCTGATTATTGTATCACCTGATCTGTTGAATTTTGTGTGAGTGTAGCCAAAACGATATAATACATGGTTTTAAAATCAAAATATAATTTCAAAACAGTCTCGATTCATTTAAAACGAGAGAGCACATTAAATAATCGCTCTTGAATGTTTATCCTGAAAATTGTTCGACTCAGCGAGCGGAGCGAGCTGGAAGTCCCACCATCATCTCTCGCGAGCGCCAAAATCAAGTCGAACAATTTTCAGGATAAACAAAAATCAGGAATGCGACAGAATCAGGGATTTCATCCGGATTTTTGTTCGTCCTGATTTTATTCAATACTGATTTTTGTTCATCCTTAATACTATCCGGATTTTATCATCCTGATGCCACGCTATTCTATCCGTATGCTTTGCATGCGGTTCACGCTGAAAATATGCCTTAAATATACCTTCGACTCTGTATTAAACTATGTATAAAATAAGCGTAAGCTTGAAAATGGTATAAACGTAGCGTGCGCAGGGAATATACGCGGTATATTTGTAGCGTAGTTTTTTTTATTGAGAATGGATCAAAAACTACATTTCGTCACGATATGAATTTCCTTTAATCGAATAGATATATTTTTTCCAATTTCTATATGCGCAAGGTGAAAACAAACAGCATTTGTGGGGGACGGAATTTTAGTACGTACACTATCCATACTGAGGGAAAATTACTCATAGATACAGAAATTTGTAATGTACTCTCTGTACCGTGAGTTATTACGTAAACTTCCGTTGGGTTACGTCAAATTCCGTCAAGTTCCGTCAAGTTCCGTTGAGTTCCGTACGGATACGGAATTCAATTTGTTCCGCGGAACTCTGTCTCCGCACGGAACCCGTACGAGATCCGTACGCACGCGGAAGTCCGCGGAACAGAGGGAGCTATGACATTTACCC
>NW_022597501.1:0-2606 GCF_009176505.1 Sitodiplosis mosellana | reverse complement strand
AATCTTTTGATGAATCCCAAGGCTGCTGTAGCTCTCGAGGTGACCGCGTCAATGTGCTGTATAAAGCTAAGCTTTTGGTCAATGATGACGCCGAGATCTTTGTGGTCCCGTACGCGCTTGAAGGTAAAATCACCGTATTTATAATTAGTGTCGATGATGTCCTTCCTTTTTGTGGTGATTGTAAGGACGGCACATTTGTCAAGGTTCAGGTGCAAATTGTTTACGTCGCACCAAACCTTTAGTTTGTCGATGGCTCGCTGTAACGCTTCCGCATCCGTGCTCGAGTGGATGATTTTCGCGATTTTTACATCATCGGCGAACAAAGAAATGAACACGTCGTCCATTTCGTCCACTATGTCGTTGATGAACAACAGGAATAGTGTGGGTCCGAGATGACTACCCTGTGGTACGCCAGATGATACGTTGAATTCATTCGACTCGCTGCTCCCATACTTAACGAATTGCGTTCTGTTGGACAGGTATGATTCGATCCAAGCAAGAAGATTGTCTGGCAGGTTGAACGATCTGAGTTTCAGAATCAATCTCTTGTGGTTTACTCTGTCAAACGCTTTACTGAAGTCCGTGTAGAGAACGTCCACTTGCGCACCTGAATTTATGCCTCTCTGGGCATAGTAGGTAAATTCGGTGAGATTAGATGCAGTGGATATGGACTTCATGAAGCCGTGTTGCTTTTTGGTGATTTTGTCCTGTACCAGAGACAAAATTTTGACGTTCACCAAATGCTCGAAGAACCTCGCCACAGTTTGGAGCTTAGCAATGCAACGATAGTTTTCAATTTTCGAATTTCTGTGGATCATCATTTATCAATTGTTCCATCTCGAGTTTGTAGTTCCTAAAAGCAGAACGATATTGGTGAGTACATATTTGAAACAAACCCAGCTCGTGACACGTATCAATGACAATTTTCTCTTTTTCGCTCACCACATTTACAGCAACAGCCACTTCTGGATTTGGCTCAAAATTAATATCAGGATCATGGGCATCATTTGTGTTGCATGTATACCAAATCGGATTGCGCAAATTGAAATTACCTGACACAAGCAGAACATCATTTCGATTTGCTTTTGATGCCACTTCACGCAATGCATTCATATGGGCTTTATGCACTTCCAACGGTGAATCTGGTCTTATGTAAACTTGTGCCAGTATCAAGTTTCTGCCGTTCTGCAAGATGTTCAGCTGTTCCGATACATTGCGGATTGAATGCTTTGTCAATTGCGATAAGAACACCGTCCCAGCCCTTTCTCTTGATACGCTGAAACTGTTCAGTGGCAGGTGATCTACCGTATCTGAATACTTCGAAGTTCGGCGGAAATATCTCTGAAGAAGAGACATCTGCGTTGAGGTGCGTTTCGCTTAACATTTAGATTTTAAAAATCGCTGCCAAAACTTCGGATAAAAAATCAACTGATTTGTTTATACTTTTTACGCCGTTCAAATTATTACAGTATATCAAAACGTCATCAAGCATTGTATGACTTACATTCCATTGTGATTTTGAACGTTGAATGGTTGAAAGGTTTGCTGTGGTGCATGTGGTGCGTATGGATAGTGCGGATGGAATAGTGGCATAGTTGGCTGAGAATGAACCTGTTGCTGAGGTGGAGGGTACAAATATGGCGTTTGGTACCAAAAAGGAGGCGGCATATTGGTCTGTGGCATTTGCTCACGATGCATGTGATCTACACGATGTTCACGATGGCGAGGTTTATAAGTATATCGACCGTTTTGATTATTACGATTTCGGTTATAATAGCCAAATTTATCCGATCGATCTTCACGTCGATGTCTGTGTTGGTTATTCATGCCCTGACGCTTATTGTTGTTGTTGTTGGTGTTGTTCCGTTTACGATTCTTACACCTCGATTTGATCGTATAAATTCCTGCCGTTTTTCAGCGCGAAGATTTTGCCGTTTATTACTTTTACGCATTCGATATTTTTTTTCAAACGCTCTTACACGAAATTCTGTTGACCAATTTGTGGGTGACATGATTTTTTCACAGACTTCAAGTGCAAGCGTCGCTAGGCACAACATTTAAAACTTGAATCTTTTTAGATCTTTTCAAATCTGTAGGAATCTCAAATCTCGAGCAAATTCAAATACTTTTGAATCTCTATGAATCCTTATGAATCTTCTCAAATCAAAATGGCTGACTTGTCAAAAAGGTCAAACAAATCAGTAAGATTTTTACAAATCTTTTCAAATCCTTTCAAATCTCAATGAATCTTCACAAATCTGAACACCTCTACACAAAATCAATCAAGTATTTTGAAAAACGAACGTATCTCAGATCTTGTGTCTATCCCCTAGAAGCGTCGTCAACTTGAATGCGGTGTATGTTTTTTGGTTGTTTCTACTGGGTAGCATTTCAATTTTGAAAACACTATTGTTCAGATCGGTCTTTTCCATCACGTAACTAATCATTTCCTCAGTTGTAACGGATTTATCAGCCTTGGAAATGTATAATGAGTAGGGACCATTTTCATCGCATACAGGTAGGATTTTGTGATCTGTGCTCTTGTTGATTTTGTGATTAGATGGTTCTGTGTCGCTCAAATGTGTCAGGTTTCCATTCAGTTTATC
>NW_022597500.1:0-1361 GCF_009176505.1 Sitodiplosis mosellana | reverse complement strand
GCACCTGAACCTTGACAAATGCGCCGTCCTTACAATCACCACAAAAAGGAAGGACATCATCGACATTGATTACAAATACGGTGATTTCACCTTCAAGCGCGTATTGGACCACAAAGATCTCGGCGTCATCATTGATCAAAAGCTTAGTTTTGTCAAACACATCGACGCAATTACATCGAAGGCGACAGCTGCTCTTGGATTCATCAAGAGATTTTGCTACGACATTACCGATGTTCAAACGCTCAAAACATTGTATTACGCTTTGGTTCAGTCTCATCTTGAGTACTGCAACGTTGTATGGCTGCCAACTTATGCCATACATATCGACAAAATCGAGAGCGTTTTAAGAAAGTTCATACAGTTCGCCCGAAGAGCGGCCAACGGATACAATATCACCGAATACAACAAACGACTGGGAGCGCTGAGCATGACATCGTTGGAACGTAGGAGGGTGAACGCTTCAATTGTGTTCATGTACGACATCGTTAATGGGAACGCAAATTGTCCCAATGTACGCAACGACATAGCAATAGGAGAGAGCGTACGAACGTTATGGCACACTGACTACCTTAAAATCAAAGATAAGCTCATGGACATACAAATCAGAGCTCAAGTGCCTCAAATGTGCAAGTTTGCCAACAAAGTGGCTGATCAATTCAGAAACTCAACCAGCCGTGCAAACTTCGTCTCGTCGTTACGCGGCGAGCGGAACCAAAAATTTGATAGAGAAACATTTGATACATTAAATATTGACAAATTGTTTTCTTACATCCGCACATCTGTATTGAAATAATGATAATTTTCTGTGATATTTATACTAATTTATTGAAATCTAGCATCATTGACTGTGATATAGCCATCCTTTGAGTTGGTGATTAACTTTTGACCGGTTATTGCTTAATAATGGAAATTATTTTCTTTTTTGTCAATGTATTTGCAAAACTCATTGTATTTTTCTGCCTTTCGGTCTCTACTAAATTGTAAATTTCTAACTACCAACAGGGACTTGTTAGATTAGACGTAAAACTTTTCTTCAATGTATCACCTCTTGATAAATTGATTGATGACTTTTGCAGTCATAAGGCCAAAACTACAATGTTAACGCCTCCACTGGCCTTTCATTTTGGATATTTAGGTTAGGCTTTGTTGAATCGTTTACATTTCGGCTTTCTACTCATGTCCATGTATTGGTTAGGTTATTTTGTGTTAAAATGTTTATAGACCAAATACTTATTCCAATCAAGAAAGACTACTACTAAAATTATCACACACTAAATTGTATATACAAACACGAAAAGATCAGGTTTTTCACGACCAGAGCATGTCTGTGCATGGTTTTATTTATTTGACTGCCACTTATC
>NW_022597499.1:0-1616 GCF_009176505.1 Sitodiplosis mosellana | reverse complement strand
ATAAAATGATGACAAAATGGTGAACCATTTGAATTGAACCGATAAATGCGGAATATTTGATTGAGTGTTGTTGTAAAATACACACGGTGCCTATAGATGACCTTCTTTGCACACAGGTACAATGCTTAAGTTTAAGAAACTGTGACGACAATATGGACGCCTAATATATATAGATTGAGAATATTTTTCATTTTGGCAAATTACAACATGGTAAGTATAGAAAAAAGCTCATGAATAACTTTTTCCTGAGAAAAAACATGTGTGCACTAGGTTTAACGCTGGAAAATGCGCCTAAAGATCAGGTAATAGGAACAAGATGATTGGATTATCTGAAACCAGAACAACAAAAATCAATCAATATATTTGATCAATTCATAATTGAACCCGTGAGCATAAAAACAACGTATTGACTCTTCGCCGATGAATACGAAACGCAAAAAAATCGCCGAACAAAGTGAAACACCAATCTGTTATTGGATCAATATGAAACATGAAATCGTTGGCCACTATTTTATTTACGTTGCGCTTTGTTTCGAAGCGCGGCAAGTGTTTCATATTGATCCAATAACAGATTGGTGTTTCACTTTGTTCGGCGACGCGCTCAATGTACTGTTTTGAAAAAATATGCATGATTTGATACAGTTTTGTGCGAGTGCAACATAAATTCTGTTCGCTTGAAAGTGAATCGTGAAATATCGGCTGACTATAGAAATTGTGTTTCACTTTAATTGAAACAAAAATGTTTGATACACTTTTGAGTCCATTGGTATGATGATTCATTTTAATGGTGGTTTTGGTCGTGATTTGTTTATGAAGTGAAAATTAACTGATAAGGAGCGCGAATTTCGATGTGCCGATAACACCAATAGAGCAGAAAAAAATACTATATGAAAATCGAAAAAAAATTTAAACTTTTTTTTTCGACTGTTACCTATTTCGGATCGTCTACACGGGAAGTTTGTATGAAATCTTCGGAACGCGGGTTCACGCCGCTGTGAATACATTGGTTTATATAGTGAAACCTATACATGGCCAAAACACGGACGCACAACACCCATTCTATTTCGCTCACACTTACGTGCAATTTTTACCCGTATAACAAAGTAGTCTGCTTTACTGTTAAAAAGATGTGCGCAGTAAAGAAACAAGAACGTACATGTTTCAGCAACGTTAAAGTGCGCGTAAGTGTGAGCGAAATAGAATGGGTGTTGTGTTAAAATGAATAGTTTAATATACCAATGGACTCAAAACTGTATCAAATCATGCATATTTTTCCAAAACAGTACATTGAGCGCGTCGCCGAACAAAGTGATACAACGTTCTGTTACTGGAACAAAATGAAACACTTGCCGCGCTTCGAAACAAATAGTAGCCAACGATTTCATGCTTCATATTGATCCAATAACAGATTGGTGTTTCACTTTGTTCGGCGATTTTTTTGCGTTTCGTATTCATCGGCGAAGAGTCAATACGTTGTTTTTATGCTCACGGGTTCAATTGTATTTTTGTCAAAAACAATGAGTCACGATATTTTACGCCTTGTATTGCCGCATTATCGGATACCAAATAGCCGTTGCGCTTTACACATTTATATGCTTCGTTATCGAAGCGAACGC
>NW_022597498.1:0-1133 GCF_009176505.1 Sitodiplosis mosellana | reverse complement strand
ACAATCACACTACATAGACAAATATTGCCAAAGACAAAAATAAAGAGAGAACATTGACAAATAAAAATTCTTTTTGAAGCAATGTGATCCGATGTACGGTTTACGTTCTACAGGCGTTCAAATGTTGGTTGTATGCATTAGAGGGTTAATATGAAAACCCATTTTTAAAAACATTATTCATATTTTAGAAACGTTTGAAAAAATACCGAAAAACAATATGAACTTTCTTTTTTTTGCTCAAAAATTCTTTGCTAACATTTTTCTTGTTTTTGATTGACAAAGTGAGGTTAAGTATCTACATGTTCAATGAGTAGAACAGATTTGTGTACTCGGTGGAACAAAGCCATTGTGTTTTTAAGGAGACACTTTATTCCCATGGCTCCTGAAACACATTTAAGCTCACTTTGTAGGAAGCGAACGTAAATAATGAAAGAATTGAATTAATTGATTTTAAAATTCATTTGAACATTAGGAAATCTAAAGAAAACTTAGATAAATTTGTTCATGATGGAAACATTCTTCTAAATTTGATAATGTGGATGTGTCATCCAAATCATTCATTGCATTTAAATTGGGAAGAAAGAAACAACATATTTATTTTCCACTTGATTTTATCTTTTTTATTCACTCCATGAATAATATACGTTCACGAAAATACGTTGTCTTTTTCAAACATAGTAGTTCAAATTCAACAAGTCGTTCTACGAAGGTGCACTTAAGACTGTCTGGCGTGTATTTAATTTGTACTTTATTCTGACAGCCACGTTGTAATTGATGATGACAGTTCGGTTTCGCCGCTCTGGTTAAGAACAGTTAGCACATATTGAGCGTTAATTAAAAACCAACAGTTGATAGCCACTGTTGACAAGCAGTGGCTATATTGCATAATATCACATCAGGTATCCAGTACAAAAAAAGATGAAAGGAGTAAAAAGTAGGATAGTTGTTAGCCTTGCCATGACTCCTATGTTCGGTCAATAAAATAAAAGGGAAGATTTTATATCTCTATAGGACTAATAATGTAGTTAAGTCACTTATGTCAAGCGTTTGATCGATCATTTCCGGTATTTTTTCTTGTTGGTAAATCATTTCCCAATTTTGGTACGTCATTTCTACATCAACCTTAAATAAAA
>NW_022597497.1:0-1067 GCF_009176505.1 Sitodiplosis mosellana | reverse complement strand
AATTTTCCACATCGTTTTAGTGAAGCTGATAAGAAGTAAGAGACTTGCCTCTTCGACAGAAATGTAGAGCAGCTTGAGTACTACAACTTCACCATAGACATGAAGTCGTTATCTCTTATCAGTTTCGCGAGAAATGATTATCAAAAACTCGCGTTTTTCGCGTTTTTTCGCGTAACTGATAAGAGATAACGACTTGATGTCTGTGGTAAAGTTGTAGTACTCAAGCTGCTCTACAACTTTGCCAAAGTTACCAAGTCGTTATCTTTTATCAGTTTCGCGGAATACGCGAGAAACCGCAGAAAAACGCGTTTTTTTCCTTATCATTTTTCACGGAACTGATAAGAGCTAACGAGATGGTGTCTAAGGCAAAGTTGTATTTCTGGTCGAGTACTACAATTATTCTGATTCATTATTATTCCGTTATCTCTTATCAATTATGCGAGAAACCGCAAAAAACCGCGAAAAAACGCGATTTTTTCCTTATCGTTTTTTCACGGAACTGATAAGAGATAACGAAATAATGAATCGGAATAATTGTAGTACTCAACCAGAAATACAACTTTGCCTTAGACACCATCTCGTTAGCTCTTATCAGTTCCGTGAAAAATGATAATGCAAAAACGCGTTTTTTTGCGGTTTTCTGCGGTTTCTCGCGTATTCCGCGAAACTGATAAGAGATAACGACTTGGTGTCTTCGGCAAAGTTGTAGAACAGCTTGAGTACTACAACTTCGTCATAGACACCAAGTCGATATCTCTTATCATAGTCCAGTTATAATATAAAATAGCCATGGGGCCCTGTGGTCCCTCAAGAACAACAGCGTAACATGTTTTTCGGAAGGCTGTATTTTACACATACTCACACATATGCATATGTTTTTTTTTCATTCGTGTAGAGAAATGTTCAATCTATACAATGAGACATAACTCCGGTTGGTTTATACACTGTTTAGTACTTTTATTCAACTTTAAAGTTCGCTGGGGGCCCTGTGTGCCCCAAGAACAATCATAGTGTTAATGATCTTGCTTCAATATTATTCAAGGAAACATATACATATCTATCTATCT
>NW_022597496.1:0-2917 GCF_009176505.1 Sitodiplosis mosellana | reverse complement strand
ATAGTTTTAGAAAATGTTCAAAGAGGAATAATGAATAGCGCGAATAAAGGCGCTGCTCTCTTGGAAGAGCGCCGATAGAACACAAGGGTAGTTTTGGAAATAAAGTAAGTAGTTCAACCATTCAATCTCTTTACTGGCGAAAAAATGCGAAAAAATCCACAATTCTACTTGAACTGTTCCCAAACTTGGGCGTTCGGCTTATGATATCTGTCTATAAATTTGTCAAGCGATTGGGAAATTATATTACTGAGCCAGTAGAAAGAGATTTGATCAATTTGAAGAGAATCCTATATTGAATCGATAGCTTTAGAAATAAAGTGAGTAGATTAACCATTCAATCTCTTCTTATCGGAATCCTTTAATTTCGTGCAGACTTACAACCAAGGAAAATAAACCCTAGTGGCGAAGCGTTACGAGTACGCGTAGTACTACGTTCACTAATTCCCTAAACGTAGTCATTGTTTCAGTTGAGCAAACGTTCTACTCATGCCTCACCATGCATTCGGATCATATTCACAACAAACAAACGGGACAAACAGTGGAATAATATATATTTTTACTCAAATTTTTTATTATCTTCACAATGTTTACATTGGAATAGATTTAAGCCCTTGTACAAAGGCATGTATGTTTTTACTTGAATTCGCTTTATTGTCTAGAACAAAACGGACTGTAGTTCGACCAAATGAATACGATTTATATTGTTTTTATTTCAAGAAAATTGATAAGAATAAACCAAAACAAGTATGAACAAGAGTAAGTATCTTGGAATGTAACGAATGTAATTCTTTTTATTCTTTTATTGTCAACAGTACAAAGGACATTGTGAATTGCTTTTGTATTTTGAAACATATTTCGAAATTTCATTCTTTTGGCGATTCCGGAATCGTTGTCATGGCACAGACAGTGCGACGTCGTCCATATAAAGCGAATCCACCAGCTGCACGTCGGAATGGGTCGATATAATTGTTCGGCCTTGCAATCCATGGACCAGACGGTTGTGATGGTGGCGATTGCGATGTCGGGTCATTCATACCATCGGCTTCGCCTTCAGCTTCGGTAGCAACGGCGTTCACGGCACTGGTATTGGTGGTGCTAGTTATAGGCACAACTTTCTCGACTTCGGTTTCGTTCATTTCATCGGGTTCATTTCGTTCAGCCGGTTCAACCATATCGATATGTAAATCAGAACCACGCATTGATCCAATTCGAAGGAATGGCCGAATTGCCGTTGTAGGTGGCAAGTGATCGAAACCGACTTCCTTGGTCTTGGCCTTTAACCGAAAATAAATTGGATCCCGAAATTGTTGATCGCCGTGTTTGAATTTTCTGCTGATTCGGTTGATCTTGTTGCTCTTGCTCTGCTTGATTTAACCATTGCCTCGCTAACGATCCAAAATTTGGCCTGATAGCAACAAAACATGGCCGAGTTTTATGCAACCGCAACAAACGTGTTGTAGAACGCGTAACTAATAAAATGATGAGAAGATGCGTACCGTATACCTCGTAATTTTGAAAATGCTCAAATCTAGACCCTCCAATTACTCGAAATCTTGATAAGTACACTTTTTTTGAAATGCGGTACGTTTTAGTACACATTAAGTACAATCGATTTAGTTTGGTTTACCCCCCATTACGACGATGTCGTCGTAATTTTGAGTATGCATCCAAGATGCGAACTTTTGAAATGTTGAAAATGATTGTCACAAATGATTTGCAGAAAATCGTCAATAAAATGAAAAATATTTACCCATTTGTGGTCCAATGAACGTTTTTTCAATCATTTTACTGTGGGACACCATGATAATATATGTTGCCAAGTTGCGAAATAATAAATCCAATAAATATGCGGCAAACGACGCTTAATTAAAATAGTATAATTATTTAATTTAAAATTAATAAGTTGTAAAAAAATAAAAAGAATTGATTATAATTTTAAATTCGATTGCAAGTAAATTATCTCAACTGATGCAGTTAAAACATTGCCTTATTATATTGCTATTTGCATCAATTATAATAATATTTTAATTTTGACTGAAGTAGCTCATTATTTTATTTTTAAACAGTTCATAGTTTGCATCAAGAATATTAGTTGCTTCAAACTTTCTTTCGTTGTAAATTTTGTACTCAACAACTTATACAATACATACAAATTCACAGACTCGGCACCAGAGCGCACCCATAGATTTATATATATATTGATAAATGCATTCAAATTAGCTGAATCGGTTGGTAAATCAATTTCTTTATAAAGCGGATTATTTTCTTTCAGCCATTCCAAAGCTTTATGCACTTTTTATAACATCAACATATGTTTGCCAAATCTTTTGCTTGTTGCTTGGAATGCTTCGAATAAGAATAAGCAACTCTTGATCATTGATAATGGCGTCAGTTGCCTCTGGTAGTTTCTTTGGAGTATTCTCAAGTATTGGAAGTGGGCCACTTCAAGTGGCAAATAGAATACACGACCCTTCATGTTTTTGAGCGATTCAGTTGGTCGTCGCTTAATGTGTCGACCCATCATACTGTAGTAACATTTACAACTTTTGAAATGAACGATTCTACACATGAAGCTCAGTTTTTAGTGGCTGGCGAGCCGAGATAAACCTAGAACATCATTTTGGAAAGTCGGTGGATTCAGTTGAAAAAATGAATTTTCCAAATTATTTCAATTTTCCGAATGTGTTATGGTCTATTCATGCGTTTTTCTCGAACAAGAGGTGATTTGGCGTCAATGAAAGGTAAATGTGGCTGCCCCCCCATGTTGGAAAATTGTTGTTCTGAGATCATTTTCGTGAAATTTGGAGTTTGCGCTGACGCTATGCAAAACCTCAGAGTTTGTGCTTCAACTGGTTGTGGGCACGAACTCACCAAAGTTTGATTTTTGTCAAATTTTGTCGTTTTGTGGGGCGGCTCC
>NW_022597495.1:0-12161 GCF_009176505.1 Sitodiplosis mosellana | reverse complement strand
TGTTCGACAAGTACCTCAAAAAATCACTTTTTGGAGTTTTTGTCTGAGAAGACTGCCCATATTTTTGAGAAAAAATAATTTTCTACCAAGACACCAACCATGAAATGTGGATACTTGGATTTTTTTTGAACAAAAGTCGATTTTTCAAGATCTGAAATTGAACCAACCGAATATGAGCCCAGAAATATATGAACACATCACTTGATCTGGTCATATGGGCACTCAAAATGTTTGTGAGGGATCACACTAGAAGTTCAAAGGCAGCAAAGGCAGAAATTGTTTGCTCAGTGAGGTAATATCACTGTTAAACCGAAGCTCATGGACGTAATTTTCTCATTTTGCTTAAAATAGACGCAGTTTACGACACAAAAATCACATAAATCTATACAAATGAAACCGGAAATCAATTCTACGTCGAAAATTAAGTGAAAAAACTTCATCAGACATTTCAAAATTGAAAAAAAAATCGACTTACTTGCAGGTTGGTAACGTAAAAAGTCGACTTTTCGGCCATTTTTCAGTATATTTGAGCCATTCAAGCCACAAAACCAAACATTTGTGTATGTTTGATGACCGGATTTTTATTCCTCGTCAAAAATTAGACAAAATAAAGTCGTTTTCAGGTATGTATTTGCATAATATTGGGAGTCTGGAGAGGCATTTTTGCGAAAAAGTCATTAAAAAACGCCTATTTTGAACATTTTTGACCTGTGACGACCTCAAAATCGTGGAAAAGTATTTCTAAACCAACTTTTTGTTAGGTAATTTTTCACGATAAATCCAAATATGCTGGCCAAAGTGACCTTAAAGTGGCTATTTCTTGCGATATTTCAACAAGTTTTCCATGAAAATGAGCAAAAAATGCAATTTTTTAAAAATTGTAGCGGAAAGTGGGAATAAACTTTTCGGCATATGTCCCAGAACAAAAGTTACTTCTTTTTAGGTGCTGAATCGATTCCACACCCGACGTTTTGAAATCCTCTCCAAAATCAAAATCGCACCACCCTAATATTCATTCCAAACATTCTGACCAAAAACCATATTTGAGCAATGATAAATGGAGACATGTCTTAGCAAAGGGGCTTATCAATTAATATTAAATGGAATCGTTTCATTTATTTGGATGCTATTGAGTGGAGTTAAAAAAAAATCGAAGAATCTCTTCCAATAGGTACATGTAATTCGTGTTTGCTTTGCATCGATTTTTTGCCTCAAATTTCGTTAACGTTCTATGAAAAATTCATGCTAACGATTTAGGCGGTTATTTGGTGAGCCCCAACAAGGCATGTTCGGTTCGAAAGGTGAATTACCGACAGCCCAAGAAAACCATTTCGAACGGAAATTTGGAACGACAACAATTTGCTCTGCATTATTTATCTTGAAATCAAATACGCCGAGATGATAATATCGAAAAACCATAAGTCGAGTGCTAATGCAAATATCCGCATGCAAAAGAGCACCAAAAACTCCTCACCGCAAATATTTTTCAATGGGTTGATAATGCGAAAATGCAGAGAAACGGAAATTAACCACGAAATCAAACAACATAAACACATTTGGAAAATGTTTGAAGGTGTCGTTGATAGCACAGGCAAGAAGAGAATTGGTAACACAAGCACAAGCACATCACACCACCAGCAGAACTGCAAAACTTTCCATTTATTTGTATTTCAGAATTAATTTTCAAAAAGACAACAACTGAATGAAATTCCAATCAGAGGAAAAAAAATGGAGAAAACGTTGCCATTTTTGAAGCTCAATCAGTATGCTTTGTCACTAAATGCCTAAGTATTGCGTCAAAAATCGTTGTTTCGCTGCTAACCGTGTGCTCTCTCTCTCTCTCTCTCTCTCTCTCTCTCTCTCTCTCTCTGCTTCTTCTCCGTCTTCATCTTTTCGTGCACGGTGATTTTCATTCGCAAAGCGCCACATAAAATGACTTAAGAAGTGACACAAACGCGATCAAGATAAAATCGGGAATTGTCGCGGGAGAGATTGAAGAACAGGCATAACATTCGCGCTCACGCTTACGTATACACATATAAAATATATCGCCCCCATCTCTCGCTGTCGAAATTTCCACAACACAGCACTTCATTCCCATCGTGTTATTCAAATGAATTTCTGTATTTAAACTGAGGCGAATTCTGTTTAAAAATAAAGACCGGCAACGTGAAAATGCAATGTCGATGATAAAGAAAACATAAATTAGCAGTGACAACGTCGCCGTTGTCGTCGTTGTCGGTGAGGCGGAGAGAGAAAAAGAGAAATTGTCAAGTGCCTAAGAATAGTCAATGCCATGACGAAATAAACTGTGAGCGTGGAAAAGCAAACAGCAAAAATAAATTTCAGTAGGCGTAATATTTTGGTATGGTTCTCTGATTGCGTGTGTTAGTATGTGCTTTTCCTTGCGCGTTATTTATTTTATTTGAAGTGGAAATTTGTAATAATAATTTTCATTTTTTGAAATCAATTTCACTCGATTTGCTACGTTTATGCGACTATACAAATATCACATCAAAAAACACCTGGAGCAGTGTGTGCTGCAGCTTAAATTCACACACACGCACACACATACATTTGAACACTCAATGTCAAACAACGGAAAAATTTAAGTCGAAATTATCGAAATTAGGAATTGTAACGTCG
Organism: Sitodiplosis mosellana; assembly: GCF_009176505.1. Lineage (NCBI taxonomy): Eukaryota > Metazoa > Arthropoda > Insecta > Diptera > Cecidomyiidae > Sitodiplosis > Sitodiplosis mosellana. The sequence goes on along the minus strand of NW_022597495.1, from coordinate 9,515 downwards.
ACAAGAAATGTTGAAAAACGATCAATTTCATCAAACAAAATTATTATGCAAAAGTCACCGGAAAGGAAGAATGTCGGAGTAAAAAAGAAGCAATTCGAAACGTTGGGATTATCAAGAAAAATCGCTGCGTATGTCGTTTCTTGTGCACATATATGTGCTATATTTTTCTCACATTGGAGAGGGAGAAATGGAGAGAAGATAAAAGCATATTTTCATTAATAGCGATGACGCGAAATTTTGTTCGCATCTTATGAATTTATGCGAATACTGAATAGAAATTGTTTGAAAGTGATAAATGATTTAATTTCTTAGTTTATGTGCATTGTCTACGCTGTTTTGCTTGTTCCACGTCTATATGGTGTGGCATTTTATATTATAGCCTTCAGGCTACAGTTGGTCACATAATAAAATATTAATAACATATTTAAATATTAATAGCTATTGAAAAGAAACGAAAACGTTAGTAAATTATCTTTCTTTATAATGAAATTGTTTGAATATGTTATATATTACTTTGTTGACTCGTTTCTGCAATAATACACATATGTTGTTCATATATGTCACTTTTGGCGCGCAAAAGACGCACCTTTTATATGACATCTTATTTTTGTCTTTGCGTTGCCGATTTTCATAGTTACAGCGTTGTAAAGTCGAGCAAAATTTTATCGAGATGAAAAATTAGGAAAAATCTTAAGTGAATGTATATTTTAAACATATTTTTCGAAATAATCGAAAGTGAAGATATGTTGTTTTATAAATTAAATGTCGCGAACTTTAATTTTAAATACATTTTTATTTGAAAAAAAGTTGTTCATTTGGTTTTTTTTATATATATAATGCATATGGCAACGCTGAGCGCGACAGGGTCGGTGTGTTTTAGCGTCATTCCTTATTTTCAACGGATTCCTTTCAAATTTTCAGGCATTAAAGTACATAAAAAACCAAGACTTTTTTGTTCTACGACTTTTCAATTTGGCCGCCATCTTGGTCCAGGCCGGCCTCTGAAAAGCCTCTGAAACACAAGAATGGTCGTTTCCATGGACAATGTGGCCAAACCAGTTGATCGACTCCAACCATATAGGTATTGCTAATATGGATATCTCAAGACTTTTTCAATGATATCCATTTTGTCGGAATCGGTCAACTGGTTTGGCCACATTGCCCATGGAAACGACCATTCTTGTGTTTCAAAGGCTTTTCAGAGGCCGGCCTGGATCAAGATGGCGGCCAAATTGAAAAATCGTAGAACAACAAAAGTCTTAGTTTTTTATGTACTTTAATGCCTGAAAATTTGAAAGGAATCCGTTGAAAATAAGGAATGACGCTCAAACACACCGACCCTGTCGCGCTAAGCGTTGCCATATGGCAACGAGTCATCCTGAGGAACCAGGGACCAGAAATGAAGATCTAATGATACAGTTTTGTTTTTTAGCTAAGGCTGCCAACTCTACTGATTTTTTCAGTATCATACTGAATTTTCGGCCATTTTTTAAGAGAATACTGATTGATAATGAATACTGAAAAAACTACTGAATTTTTGACTCGCGTACTGATTATACTGAATTCGCATATTTATTAACAAAAAATTCACTTGACTTCAAACAAAAAAAATGAAGAAATCTATTATTTTGCAAACGTAAGTCGAAAATTCAATAGCGTTTTTGTATTCAGCCTCAATCATATTGAATAGAAGAGTTGTTATTGTCTGTTAGACGATTTTGTTTATGTTTACTTTCTTCGAATCTTTTGTATACATTTTTCTCTGCTCGGTAAGTCGCTGACAATTGAGTCACACGAATTTCGATTTGTTAATGTCCATTTTTGTTTTGTTTTTCAATCCTCGATTGAAATTTTATTTTCATAAATAAAATGTCGCTTTGTACCTAAGTAAAGTAGCGGTATATAAACTGATTAGTCAAAAAATTGCACAGTAAGTAAGTCTTGTCTCTTAAATTCATTCCAAATGGAGAGTATGTCATAATTCTTAGAATGAATGACTCCGAAATTATATTTTAATTTCGTTTTCAATTATTCTGCTTAAATCAGCAACTCTGATTGCTATAAATATGTAGGAGACAGTTGAAGCAATTTAGTATCAATTATAATTCGGCAGCGATCATTTCTCAAAACAGTTGTCCAGATTATCGACTCTGCGAACAACACTTTAAGACGCGTCTTTTTCACGAAAGCATCTGCTACGGTACTCGAAAAATTCTAAATAGTTAATATTATAAATATTTCTGAGCCAATTTACAATGGCATCAATACGTGGAAAATGTAGGTATTTTTAATTATTTTTTTTTCAAGTAAAAAAATTAAAATCGATTTTAAACGTGAGATACAACATAGAATTTGAATGCACAGAATTCTATCGGTTTTTCAGTAGTCGTTTTTACGGTTATTTTCGAAATACTGATTTTTATACTGAATTTTTGAAGGACGTACTGAATTTTTTGAAAAAAAATTGGGAAATTAGTACTGATTTTTCGAGAAAAATAGTTGGCAGCCTTATATTTAGCCCAAAATTAGCTCGCTCTGAAGATTTCATCGCGAAATTCGAAAAAAAAAAATTAGCCGGGCACAAACGGGTTAATATTATACACTTGTTGATAAACAGTCAACTGTACTTGAAGCTGCTCCCATTGTAAATTTTCGTCCCTATGCTGGTGATGTGGTGCTCTGTTGTTACTTGCTATCTGGACAAGATTTCCACTTGTACTTTTCTATTTTCTCGCACATTTTGTTGTGGTTTCCATCCAGTGTTCCTTTTTTCTCTCTTCCAATCGCCCCCAATTCGATGATGCTATGGGCTCCTTTATTGCTTCTTTTTAGTTTAATTTATTGAGCATGAAACCGCCTTCCGAAAATAGTATATTGTTACGTGAAATACGCAAAATTTCAAAATGCAATGAAAAATGCACAAAAAGTTTGAGCAAATGTGCAAAAATGTCTATTATTTCTTCTTTTTTATTGAAATTGTATGAAAATGTACTGAAATGACGATTTTGCTTGAATAAAAGTGTTCTGGAAGTGGGTTTTGGAGGATCCTCAGGATGGACCAAATCCGGACTTCTTGAGAAAACTATGGACGAGAATGAACACTGAACAATAATTAATTGAGTAATATTCTGGTGATCCCTTGTCAAAAGCCAGCAAGTAAAATCAACGGTGACGGGCTGAAATGACGATGACGATGGCACAAAAATTTCTTGCTAGCGACCGATAAATGAGAGTGAGTGATTCATACAGACCGCCGATGATGTGGTCAATGAACGGAATAAGCATAAAATGACATAGCTTTGGCGACGCTGCCACGTTGCATATAGAGAGACCAGAGAGAAAAGCGGCCGTAATGAGAAAAATATTATAATGTGTCATAATTTAATCTTTTAATAATACACGAACAGAGACCGGACTACTTGGACTTGACTGAAGAGAGACGGAAAAAAGAAATAATTAGGGGACACAAGAAATCGAGCATGAAAATTTCTGGTGATGAAGTCACACGCTTGAGTGCGTCGTGTTTACTGTCCCTTTAGCGCGATAATCCAAATCGGCACACAGCAAACTTGATCCTCCTTGCTCTCTCCCTCTCTCTTGCTCGCTTTTTCCTTGTCCCATTCATTTTGACACTTGACGGCGGCGGCAAGATATAGTTCAAGTGCGTTCCATTGTACGTCTGTGTGACAGACTCGAAAAGGTATAATGAACGATTCCATTTGAATATTTCGGTACTCGTTTCGTTGGCACGCAATTTGCATATACATTTGCTGAACATTTTGCTATTTTCATCCATTTTGCCCGCCCATTTGATACAATTTGAGGTGACTTCAAAACGTATTTAAAAAACGTCAGGAAATTCAATTGGAATATTTTATGCGAAATCATCCAATATTATTATTTCGGATTTAAATTATCCTTGTCGGATTGATGTTGAATGATGATAAAAAAAAATATGTCTACACACATTTTAGAGAATTTCCCATTTCTGTGAAAGTTCGTATTTCACTTGAATCAAAATCCTTGCGTATGTTTACACAGCAAAAAGTAGGCTCATGGGTCATTATTTACAGTTTTTACATGCACCAAAGAAACTTTTTTTTATCCTATGCATTGATTTGCCCAAGAATTCACGGAAGGGTTAAGACCGCAAGGAAGTATGGAGCCTTCATTAAAATGACCCAAACAATAATGCATCAAAATTATGAGGGCTATTTATAAAGACGATGAAGCTTCATACTTTTTATATGATTGTTTGCACACAAAAAAATCGAATCGCAACCAAAACTCGTACTATTTATAAATGTTTAAGCGCAAGAGAGCAACTTAGACTTAGTCATACACTTTTGCATGAAAATGTTTCGCTTCAGAAAAGTTTCAAATCTAAGTTGCTCTCTAGCGCTCATACATTTATATAGTATATTATATATCATGATTGGAACCTTCCCATCTTTTGCTAGTAGCCAAAAAGAAGGTAAAACGCATACCGAAAAAAATCTCAACACAAACAAAGTGAAATAAAATCGCAAACGAGTAGAATGGCCGACATACAACAATGGCAACAGCACACGCAATATTAATAAGAATAAAATTGTGGCAAATTGTGAACACGCGTGTCATAAAAGACAAAACCGTTGCAAGACAGGGTTGATTGTGAGTGTGAGCAAGATAGTTAAAGCACATAATAATATGAATCAGTTTGGATACGTTTCGCACGATTATTAAGCTTAAAAAATCGAAAGAAAGTGAAAAAGTATCGACCATAACTTGAATTCATTTTTTTCTCTATTTTTACAGGCAATCTATACTACCCTCTACACAAGTTTACTGCCATTTGATATTACTACGTTATACTACTGTGTACCACACCATCGCCCATGAATATCATCATCAGCGAAACAATAATAACGGCATAATACGGCTATTGGGAACAACAAAATATTACCCAGATCGAAAAAAGGGGACAAAGTAGCGCAGAATAACGTAATATTAGCCAAAAACCACCGTTCGTATGTATGTCTTCATAGGCATAACTCCATCACATACACACACACACTGCTGAAATGCTGTTACTTGATGGTATGTACTGCATTACTTTCGTGCAAATATTTCAATACTATATACTATACTCTATATTCTACTACTTGTGTAAGGTTTATTTTCTTCGATTTATTTTTTCATTGCACACGTATCGCTAATGAAATTTTGTACACAGTCCACAGTCACGACTGTATACAGAATTTGTCGTCTCATAAAATTCATTCGCATTTGGTGCGGATCGAATTTTCAACTTTCGTAACTATAAAAAAACTGGAATCAGAGATTTTACGTACAAATTAATGTGGATATTTTGCAAAATTACCTGAGTTATCAAAATTTACTTTCATTTATCTACATTTGAATGAAACTTTTAAAGGTAATGATGATGAACGGAATTTGATTCGTTTGACCCCGTCATGCTCTGGCTTCTTTTGCCATTCAAAGTGATTTTCGAACGTGAACTAAATGAACATGAAGCGAATCCGAATCAAAACGATTACGCCGGTTACCGTATACAGCCCAATTGTAATTTAGCTGAATTTCGATATCATGACATCAAGACATGTTGCGATTTAAGCCACTCGAAGCCACTAATTTGCCATTATTTAGATTTCCGTCCAACGTAGTACGATCAAATTCCTGTATATCTATACATATTGATACACCGCATTTGTTTTTGTTTTTTTGCTACCGTAAATGAGTTGTTACATAACATAAGACTTTTCGAGTGGCTATATCGTTCACATGCCGTAAAGCATTCAATTGCAGGACGTCGACCGATACGGTGGGCGATATAGAAAGAAAGCTACGGTATAAACAAAAAAAAAACATTTTTTTCCCCTTAAATGAATTCAAAGCGAAAATCAATAAAGCTATCAGCTATTGGCTCTGTTCCAGTGATTTGCCATCTTGTACAGTTCATTGTGTATTTATGTATTTCGCTCGGCCGGTCGAAGTGAATTTCAAGACCCGATTGTATGTGCCACTTCAATGTTCGGTTCGTTTGAAAAAATCGACAACAAACACACACATATACACACGCGCGTGCGATTACACAGAAAGGAATAAAATGAATAGTTTCGGGCCAAAATGTCGACCGAACAAAATCAAAACGGTTGTTGTATCAATTTCTATATTTAATAGCAGACGAGGGGAAAAACTTTGCCCAAACCAATGGAAGTAATGCCGTCCAAAAACAAAAAAATAGTACACTGAAACATGCAACTGAACTTGAATACTACAATCATATATAGTATGTGTTATTTGAAATGAATGGTTTCCTTTCGTCACATTCTCATCATCTTTAGCATCATCCTCGTTGTGTGTATTAGCTGCTGAGCTTTCACATTGCAGGCGATGTGGAATTTGGTATAATATGACCTTCATATGGCATGCGTAATGGTAATCGATTTGAAATTTACGCTTAAAATATATCCAAATTTTGGTGTATTTTCGGTAAATTTGGATGGGTATATTTACCGATTTTTCTTTATTCTTTGATTGAAAAAAATATGACGATATGCCTAAATTCTCGAACGATTTCAACTGACTGAATGGAGAAAATTTATAACTAATATGTGTGTAAATGTGTATATTTTTACTGAAAAAAGGAGAGAAAGAGAAGCGAAGAAATTTAATTGTGATCAGGTCGAAACGGGCCACGTTCGCCACGTCATTTGAATCATATCGAACGTTTATGAAATCCACCATCGTGTGAATCGAATCGAATACAACCAACAATTTTTGGACCAAATTTGGAGTAAATGCAGACTATTTAACCATTACCCATACCATTTTGCTGCGTGTCAGTCAAAATATCCTTCTATTTCTGCCAGTCCACTCAACGATAGATTCCAGATTGAATGATAACATTCAGCCAAACACTGTGCCGCTGCCGGAAATTGCTTACTCGATACTATGTGTATATATGCTCGTGTATCAATATTATGAAAATATTTATATGTTTTAGGTAAGCTATAAAAGCGATAGTTTACTTTTGCCTTTGATTAAATATTGTTGAAAGATGAGGAAATGGCTGACAAATAAATTCTACCAAGAATATACCAGCGTATTTTGTCGTCTCTTTTTGGTAAACATTTTTATGTTAACGTCAGTTTGTGTGTTGATGTTAGTATGTGTAGCAATTCAAGCAAGCCAGCCAGCGAATCAGTGACACTTAAAACATACAGAGAAAGGGAAAAAGTTTACCACGCACGAAACAAGGAGAGAATACACTTTACAACCGATGACAACATGCCCGAACTGTGAAGTTTATACACTCTGAAACTCTGTATGTTGTGAGCGTGTCAAGGGCTCTTTTTTTGCTTCGTGCTCATTCAAAGGTGTCATATCCAAATCACGGGCTTGATTTACATTTTTTCACGCTTTCTATTCCTTCTCTATAGCAATTCGAACGCTGATTTTGTTTGATTTGCATTTTTCGGAAAGAAAAGAGAAAATAAATATAAGTAAACAAAATAAATTGATTGAACTCGTCACTTTTACGCTTATCATTTGAAGAATCTACACGCCACAAACCAATATTTTATCGGTGTTTAACGACATTTTGAACGTTTTTGTACCTACTTACATGTATTCTCCAATCTATGTGGTGGAAATGCGGAATTTCTTCCGTACACAACAATGTTATCACCAGCAATTGCACTACATTCACTTCGATGGTGGATGGAAATGGCGTAACAAAACCATGCGATAGCACCAATATAACAAACGAACACTGTGTAAATATTTATTGACTCGAAAATTGATTATCTATTTAACTAGTAGTAGATTGTAGTGGGATACATCTAAAGTAAATATGCATGGCGTGTTCAGATCGCTTCTTTAACTTCTTCGTTTCAGCGTATTCGATTCAATTTGTCAATAACAATGATAACAAAGACAACACTTAAGCTGAAACGATTTCGTTTGATTGAAGGAATCAAAATAACCGAATTCAATCTTGTCACATAATTTTACACAAAAGTCATGAATATCAACAATAGTATGATATGTGTTGGTACGGTTGAGCATGGGAATGCAGATCTGTTGCTGAAAGGACGACACATGGAAAAATTGTTCCTGAAAAACACATCATAAATCTCCATTCAAGACAATCTATATTCCCATTTTTATTCTTATCCATCCATATACATCAGTTTCACGCACTCGGAAGGAAATTAAGAGATCACAAGAAAATGACTAAGCATCAAATGTGAAAAAGCCGCACAAAAGCAAGCATTTATAAAACGTTTGAAAAACGCTGAATGGACTCGAAGGAGTAACAATGCGAATAAACGAAATAAACACAATAAACACTGATGACATGAAAGCATTCAATTGTGAATCCATATTAACTTACTTAAATGTGTTCAAATTTGCCAAAAATTAGAAACGGATTATCTATTCTATTACTTTTTGTTCCTGAAACACAGATAAAACCATCGAATGAAACACAAAGCTCAACGTCCCACACTTTCGGTTAGATATTCACGATAAGTTTTGAACGGACTCTGCTTTTATGTGATCAATTTGAAATGAAAAATAAAAATGACCGCTTAAAAAACATCTATGATGAAACAATCTGAATAGGTAAAAAGTTCGTCTGAAATTGCTTCAAAAAGTTTCGAAAACGTCTAAAACACCCATGGAGGTATACTATCAAATAAAAACTTCTTTCGAAGTAATCCCTCGTGACGAAAGCGAACACAAAACAGCTGATATCAATTTAAAAAAAATCATTACGGAGCGATTCTGAAATTAGAATGGGAGAATGCAGAAAAAGCAAATCCAAATCGCTCCGAAATGATTTTTTAAAATTGATATCAGCTGTTTTGTGTTCGCTTTCGTCACGAGGGATTACTTCGAAAGAAGTTTTTTTTATTTGATATCAGTTGTTTTGTACCCGCAATTTTTTTTTCAACAAAACTAAATAACACTAAACAAACTGGTGGTGTGTATTGAACCAAAGAAAATGAAACATGAAATGTTGTAGTTAAAAATCGTTTTGATTTTTTAATGAAAAGTACTTTTTTGTGTTTTTAGTTGATTGCGTGGTATAAAAAGACTTGATGAAGGGCTGGTATCCGGAAGAATTTTATTCATCTGAACGCAAAAACACTTTGGTTATGATTTTGCCCTTATTCACGGCATCAAAAATGAGTTTTAGTTGATTTTTGTCGATATTTCATATTTTTTCCAACTTCTAATGGAAAAACAGAGCTTTTCCAGATATAAGCTATATGTCAAATTTTAGCTCTAATTTGGGGCTATATTTTGAAAAATTATTATTTTGAAAAAGAAAAAAATCGTCGGAGCCGTTTTCGAGAAAATGGCCGATTTGTTACAGATTTACAGGCAATAACATATTATTAACTATACTTAATAACATAATAATAACGGCCGATATATTGGTCCAACATAACATAATAATAACGTTATTAAGATTCAGCATAATAATAACATAATATGTTATG
>NW_022597494.1:0-1634 GCF_009176505.1 Sitodiplosis mosellana | reverse complement strand
TAAAAAATATAATTTATTCAATAACGAAAGAGAATATAAATGTGTAAGAAGCACGCTGTGTGTGACAATTATAACTTACGTACTATTGCGAAATAGTTTGAACTACTAAATGTCAAATATTTAAATTCGCGCTGCTGAATAGTTGCTAAATATACCGCAGATCCTATTTAGTCGCTACCGCTATTCACTGTCACGTCAAATACATTGGTTCTTATGGGAGAGAAGCACAGGTTGGTAAGAACGTCAGCTTTAAAATTCCGTACAGCTAAATCTGAAATATATCACCTGTCATGACATTATTTGGCTCAATGTCCACAAAATCCGAAGTAGTGGGTCCAAAAATCAAATTTTCTCTATAAAAATGATTTTTTTTCCACTCAAATATTAAAAAACATGCTTGAATTATCTGAAGTGATGTTGGAAGTATCCATAAAGATATTCTTTACTAGAAAAAATTAATTTTTGGACCCATTTTTGGGGATTTTGTGGACATTGAGCCAAATAATGTCATGACAGGTGATATATTTCAGATTTAACTGTACGGAATTTTAAAGCTGACGTTCTTACCTAGAAAATATGGATAATGCGATCTCTCCATGACGTCTGGTTGGGTAGTTATGGCTTCTTAAGTGATGACTAGTGCAAAAAACGTGAAAAAATCGACATGTCATCACTTGTAGAGAGATAACTTTCCAACTAGACGTTATAAGTGGATCACATTGAACTCATTTTTTAGCTGTGATCATCAGCTTTAATATGAGATATATTAAATCCTGAAATATTACCGTTTCCATGACTTAATTTGGCTTAATATCCACCAAACGCTCAAAAATTGTTCCAAAACCCGAATTTTTTTGACAAATGAGTGAATTTTTTCATTAAATTAGCTAAAAAATTCATTCAAGTTATCTGCAGAGACACTTTTATGAAAATTAAAGCGAATAATATGGAAATTTATATAGTGATTTGCAAGTAATCGGCCAAAAACTTGAACAGAATGGCCATTTCCGGTACTAAAAAGCGATTTTCAGTCCAAAAAATGGTTAAAACGTGATTTTTTTGGATTGGCATCAAGAGGAAAAATTAGCAGTTTTACTTTGGCTACAATTTTGCCGAAAACAATAACCAAAAAAATTGCATACTCTATGAGCTATGGTCGAAAAATTGAATTTTTTTCCGATTTTTTCGACATTTTGCTCCAAAGCATTGACTAAAAGTGTTTTTTGAGGTTAGGTATGTTCATAAAATTTGTTATCTGGACTCTTTTCTACAACTTTGCTGTTGACAACATTATAATAATTCAAATATTTCACAAGATATGGCCCAAAATCTGCATGTATCATATTGAGAAAAATCGACTGAGCAACAAAAACTGCCTATGGCCATTACTTTCTTATACGAGCTAATAATGCAAAACGCCTTTGGGGTTTTGCTAGTCTCTAGGAATACTTTCATGTCTGATATGCCATTGTGCGTCATTTTTCCATAACCCGAATTTTGTTGGACTGTGCATTTGGAAGTACCTAAAATTCTCGTCGTAAACAACGAAGTCAAGAGATATGAATGCGAAATCCGCAACTACACTTGGGTTCAAAGTGACAAATTCGTATGAAGAAAAATGTCATTGTGACTTT
>NW_022597493.1:0-3141 GCF_009176505.1 Sitodiplosis mosellana | reverse complement strand
GTACAAAGTTTAATTAAGTACTTAACGGTAATAATCGGTAATAACTATCATCTTAGTAATTACTTATTAATCGGTAATAAGATCGATAATAATTATTACCAGTGGTATTACTCAGTAATAACACCGGTAATTACGTTGTACCTTCAGTCTTACCCAAAGAAATGAAAATTGTATTTGCTTCCTATGTATTTCAAATGTAAAAATCCCAACGGTCGAACATAGCAATTTCCGAACGAACGAACGAACACAATTTTTTTTTCATAAATTTCGAACGAACGAACGAGCAAAAAAAATAATTTTCAGTTTTTCGAACGAACGAACGAACAAAATAATTTTTTACAAAACTTTCGAACGAACGAACGAACAAAACAATTTTTTTTTATATTGTCGAACGGTCGAACAAGTGTTCGAAAGTGTTCGACGGCCAACACTACAAAACTTACACGAAAATTACTAAATGAATTTGTTCAACCACAAAAAAAAAACAATGCTTTGGTTTGTTCTGGTTTTTCCTGTTTATTTCGCTTTTCCCTTTTTTCATTATTCGGCGTTCCATTTTATTTTCGGTCAAACCATTCACTAGTTGATGAAATTGCGGATTAAGCAGGGAAAAAAAGCCACACATAAATGTCGATGCGAAGAGTGATGATCCAGAGTGAAACACAAAGAGTGCTCTGTTGGCAGTAAAGAGACACAATCATCCAATTTGGACGATTAAAAACGTCCGTGAAAACATAAAGAAAATCAAATTGGCTTAACAATATGTATCCGTCTTGAAGGAGATCGAACGGTCGGTTTTTTCCTTAGCTTTTGATCGTTTAAAGCAACTTTGGTTGAATTTATGGCGAAAAGAAAAAAAAACGATATTATTCTGCCCGCATTGAATTCGGGTCAGTGTAAATATTGCATGTTCTTTCTCTTTCGCTTCATATCCCTTGCTCTTGTGCTTCTCTTCAGCAAATTCTGTTACTATCTCTTCTCTTCGTTCAGAAACTTAGATGCGTACGTTCTCTCTCTACTTTTGCGTGTCTTTCTCTCAGTCTTTTTGGTTTCTTTTTCTCTTTCGGTGTCTCTTTCACTCTCTTGGTCTCTCTTTCAATCACTAGTCTTTCTTCACTGTCTTGGTCTCTCTCTCTCTCTATCTCGCTCACCCAGGAAATAAAAACTCCATTGCGCTTTCTTTCACCGAAGAACAAAAAAACTCGCTTGCAATCATTTGTTTTCTTCTCGACGCTTGGCAGTGATTGAAACGAAGTGTTGTATTTTTATTTTCCGACTCATTTTTTATACCTTACCGTGCCAAATACATCGATAAAACGGAGGAAAAACAAACAGCAACAGCGACCGGCCAACAAATGGCTTTACGACGACGACGACGACGACTACGACGATGAAACACATTCGACGCATAAATTTCGATATGTTTCGAGTTTTCCTTTCGTGTTATTTATGTAATTCCTTCAATTTATTTCTCTCTTTATACTGTCTCTCTCTCTCTCTCTCTCTCTCTCTCTCTCTTTTTAGCTCTCCTTTTGTTCTCGCTCTCTCTCTCTCTCTCTCTCTCTCTCTCTCTCTCTCACGAAACGAAAAAGAAAAATCACATTTATTCCTTTCAACATGGCATGTAAATGGCCTGAATTTGTATCTCGTTTTTGGCAGACTAAACAAATATCTCTCGCTTTTTATGTTCGACCAAAATGAATTTCGTACATTTAAATGGAGAGAAAGAGAAAAATAACGAATTATTTTAGACAAGCAAGCAAGTAACAGTAGCAGCAAAACGAAGAAAAAAAAAACATATGAAAAATTGACGCTTTTCCACAACAAAATACAACTTGATTGAACTAATTTCAATGCTTTTGTTCACAAATATTTTCGACTGAATGGAATTGTGCTGCGGGCAGGAAAAGAATAGCTTAAAAGCCATTTTAAAATTACATTTTGGTCAAAAACAAATTAAATTCAAAACAATGCGCTTTTTCTGTGTTTAGTAACACAGGATTTTTCATAGGATTTTTTGTGATTTTCCATTTCGAACATGAAATGTGTCATTTGGAAAAGTGAGAATGCATTTGAAATGTGTCATGTTTTAAAGTGAGAAACAATGAAAAATTACAAACTATTAACCATGTTTCGTCATTTTGAAGGAATCAACTGTTGGAAAAATTTCATCGAACGAAAATAGCTCCGAAGAAGAGCGTATTGTGCATTTATCAAAGAACGGCAAAGAATGTGCCCGATTTCAAAATTCGAATATCGAGTTGAAAATTCCAGGCCCGAATTCCTTCGTAAATCTCCAATCTCTGGCTCCAATCTTTTCCATTTCACATTTCGATAGTTTTGAACATTGTTTATACTTCATCGCAAGATTATGGCAAGCTAATTCTTGAACACACAAAAAAAATGCCGGCAAATTTTTTTTCCATAAAGTGCATAGAGTCTCCATTCAGTTAATTATGGATGTTTCATCTTTTTATCTGTGGCATTTCAGGCATTGCTGTGCATTGCATTTTAACCGCAACAGCAAGAACACCAGCGCAGCACACACACACACACAAACTGATAATTTACTTTATATCCTCAATTTTTTTTTTCGTTTTTGCGACTGAATAAATGGTGCTATTGTGAGTGTTATTTTGTTGGATAGTTTCGCATTATCTCATAATAAAAACGGTTCATATTGCGCTAGAGAGAGAGAGAGAGAGAGAGAGAGAGAGAGAGTGGCATTGTGGTGGTGCGGCCGAATCTTTCAAACGGAACGGAATGGAGGAGAGTGGATAAGAAAAATATTGTTTCAATATAATAGTTGCATTTTTCGTTTCGCTCTCTCTCTCTCTCTCTCTCTCTCGATGAATTTTCACCATGTGATAAAATTCATTTGCAGGCACACTCTAATTGCACAACCATTTCGGCTGTGTTTATACATCGTGTCTGTGCAAGTGGTGGGAAAAAGCCGAATAAGCATTAAAAGTGGGATGAAAGCTTGATAGTGTTGACTTTATATTATATAAATGAATGTCCGAGAATGAAAACGCAACTTCTATTCACAACACATATTAGTGAAACAAAAATAATTTTTTTTATTGAAATGAAACAACAAAATCGAATTTTTTCAAAGTGTAACAACAAAAAAGATTTTTT
>NW_022597492.1:0-1424 GCF_009176505.1 Sitodiplosis mosellana | reverse complement strand
ATTGAAGAGCGGTGAAAAAGTCGATGTTTACACTTTTGACAGCTAAAGCTCTCTCAAATTTGATAAAATGATCGCCAAAACGAAATTTGTTTATGTAATCGAATAATTTATACCGAGAATTATTCTTTTCTGCTTCTTCGCCAAATTATATGTACTGATTAAATCCATGTTGCAAAAGTTGATTCGATTGTTACGATTCATCATCGAACAAAGATAATATTCTATGATTTGAATAAAAAAAAATTTATTTCAAAATTTTAAGAAATATCGGGAAAATTGACTAGAAAACGAACAAAAATCAGGAACCGGGAAGGCGGTGAAAATATCGGGATTTTCTGGAATTTCCCGGCGATTCCCGGCGGGATGGGGGGTCTAGTTATATTAGTATTGGAGAGAAAATTGAATATTGAAGTTCGCAATTTTGTGACCAAGGAATTAAAAAAAAAACATTTTTTCCAACAGCACATTTTTAAATTTTGGGCAGCCCGTTTTGAATTCAGAGTAGCACAAAACGGCATGAGCAGCCCGTTTTTTACGCCATGGTCAACGCTGCAATTGATACGAGTGTTGAAATGAGAACGAAGAAACACCAAATTCACCCGAAGTGGTTTGATAATTCAAATCGAGAAAGACTGCTTTAACTATCTATTGTATGAAAATACCCTATATTGTACAAACACGAAAAGATCAGGTTTTTCACGACTCTTGGAGTCGTTTTCCTGCAAACCAAAAATATTCAGCCAGTTTTTGGCGGTGCAAATAAATAAATAAATAAATAATGAACTGATCAATTTGAAGAACAGAGTCAATACATTGCACAAAATGAAGAAGTTTGATTCTACCAACGAGACGTGTAAGGATCATGCTGAACTACGTCGTGAGTATAAAAAGAAATCTCGTTCTGCTTTTAGGAACTACAAACTCGAAATGGCACTATTGATAAATGAGGATCCACAGAAATTCTTCGAGTATGTAAGAACGTGCAATAATACCAATAACGATCTTCCAAATGAAATGGAATATGATGGCAACAAATGCACCGACTCATACGAAAATGCCAATTCATTTGCTACACACTTTGGAAGAGCATATACACAACCGATTGATGGATCCGAAGCAAGCTATGATGAACATGATCCGATATTATTCGACCGATGTGCGAACTTCCCACACACACGTAAATAAGTACTAGAAATTGAGGTTAAGTAATTTTTTTTCTGAATTCGCACCCAAAGTTTTTTTGCCAATGGCGAATTTTTTTTTTGACATGTAGAAAAATAATCCCTATTGGCAAAAAAACTTTGGGTGCGAATTCAGAAAAAAAATTACTTAACCCTTAATTTCTAGTACTTAATTACGTGTGTGCACGTATTAATGTTGCCAAACAATTTGGTGTCTGGTCCCGACGGAATACCGAATATGTT
>NW_022597491.1:0-8067 GCF_009176505.1 Sitodiplosis mosellana | reverse complement strand
ATTTTATGCAAATCAACCAATATAATATAATGTAAATATATAAAAGAATATTTATATCAAATAAACCACCTCTGGCGAAGAAACGCTGTATGGTGCAGAATTATTATTATTATTATTATTAAAAGTAAATTCTGATTTTACTCTCCTAAAGTTAAACGCTTGTTTAGACAGCCTGATATGTGTTGTTTTTCTCCCGCTATGTATATTGTAACATAAGCAAGAAACAAGAATTTGCGCACATATTTTCAGACATGCAAATGAAAATAAATCAATTTAATACTAATTTAATAGAGCGCAATTTAGACTAAAGTCATCATTAAGTCCTCTAATATTTAGAAAAAGTATTTGAAACTTGAGTAAAAAACAAAATAAATGAAAATTATACGAAAGTTGATGCTCACTTTCAAAGTGAGTGAAAATGAGTATGATTATCGTTTCCACGGGCAAAACTTAATTTTACTAGGCAAATTGAACCCGATCAAATTATTTGCTCAAAAATCAAAACAGATGAAATCACAAAACCACAATAACGACAGAAAACCACAATAGAACACAAATTGGTTCCGAAAACAAAAAGAAACAACAAACATAACAAAAAAGTGCACACACTCAATGAAAGCATCGAAATCAAAAACATAAAACCACGGCACACATATTTTCAACTGGAAAATGCAATATTTTCCCTTCTTTTTTTTCGTCTTTTGCTCTTGTCGCGCGTCATTTTTTTTACTTATGGGTGTCTTATTTCAAATGTATTTGTGAAAAATCAGTTGATTTTGCATTGACATCAAGTGAACAGCTGCCTATCAAATTAACACCTCTGTTCATTATGTTTGAATTACTAAATAAAATACAGTTATTGTGATTGTTGCCGGATTCGTTACTTGGACTAAAATGCTTATTGAATTTCAATAGGATTGCATTAAAGTCATTTGATGATATTGTATTTCGTTTGCTTTACACTTGCTTGTTCGAATAATCGATGAAAATTGGATTTCAATGCGTTTTCAAGGAAAGTGTATGTGAAGCATAAAGATTCTGGCATTTTTTTCGAGATTAACCATTCTGTAAATACTTCGAATGGCATATGGAAGTGTGCCGATGGCAAAAAATATGCTCATAAGTTAAAGGATGCAAATAATTATTCAATATTTGCTAATGAATGAAGCAACAAAACAAAAAAATATTTATTGCATGTACGTAGCTCTTGTATGTGTGTACAGGGCTTAAGAATCGCACATCATGGATTAATTTAACGGGCTGCTCTTGCCGTTTTGGGCTACTCTAAATCCCGAATGGGCTGCTCTAAAAACCAAATCGGGCTGTTGAAAAAAATCAATATTTCTGTGTTATTTCTTCACAAAAAACTACGAATGATAAATTTGTTTATATTAGAACGATTAAATTGAAAGTCTGAGTTGAAAAACAACTTTTCTTAAATGTAACATGTCCATACAAAAACGTATGGCTTTTGTTTTGGTTTTTGATCCCAACCGTTCAATTAATTTCGCTCTTGTTTAAGTTTATTCTGATAAAACAATTGTATACACAACTGTTAGTCATTATTGATGACACCGCAAAACAAAACAAAATCAAGAACAAACACGACTTAAATTTGATTCAAATGTGCAATCGGAGCAAATATGGCATACTCGGTCATGTGCAATTGCAAAACTTACTGTCGCTATCGATCATTTCGCAACTCGGATTCGAAGGGACAAGTAGTAATACACAATGGAAAAATCAAATCAAAGTGGGGTTCTGCCGAAAAAACTCAAAACATTACATTCTTTCTTTCCAAGTCAAGTTGGTGTTTCTAATGAAAGCCGCAGGTTGAAGATAGCTAAAATTAAGATTTATGTTAGTGTTGTTCGGTTTATTCGATTTATAATTTAATTTATTGAAATAAAAACATAGGTGACAGTGAAATGGATGTAGATTTGCCCGCTGCGCAAGATACTGAACCATCTGCGTCGCAAGTAGAACCGACGACTTCACAGCTCCAAAATATTTCTCTGGGAAAAATCGATGAGCCTGATTATGATCAAGAATACGCAAATTACATCCATTCTTTTAGTGTTCAGCAAGCTGATGGTTCACGGCGTTTTGTCTATTGCAAATTGTGCAGTAAATACCCCGAAATCGTGAAACGATTTTGTGATAATCGGAGACCACCGAATATTACAAATGAATCTGGTATTCGATTCAAGAAAGACTATGTGACGAATCATTTCTCTTCGTTGCATCATCAAAAATGTAAGGAGGCGGAACGTGCAAAGAATGACGACGCATCAAAGGAAAATAGATCATTGATGGATATTCACGTTAGCGAAGCCAACCGAAAAGAGGCAAATCATATTGGCGAACTATTATTACAAGTGCATTGCGATGGAAAGAAACTCACACTGTCAGCTTTTACTTGACCGGCACGATACGTAGCAGCTAAAGCGGGGCAAAGTCAACATCAACCAATGTCAATATCAACAATTCCAAGTGATATTGATATTCAATATGTGAACTGCCCAGGTCATTTGAATTGTATATAGCTGACATAACCTATCATCATGACTTGTGCAGATTGCATTGAACTAAAAAAACAACTTGTTGACATCAAAACAAAGCTCGTTCCGATCATGAAAATGTTGGATGGACTAAATTTGGATTCAACCACTATGCCACCCGCAACAATTCCAACTGACCCTCAACAGATGTGTAGTGGATATGGATACGGATACGGTAACGGATATGAGTGAATCGATCTTGACTGGCAGTTCCTTGTCAACTGCAACACAAAATGGTATTTTGAGGCAACAACGACAACAAACTCAACACATTGATGTTTCTTCGCCGCTCACAAATTGCATTGGTGTGAATACGGGTCCACGTGGGGGATCGAAACGACGAAGAATTGACGAAGTGATCACCGAAAATAAAAATCCAGTTGATTTGTGCAGTTTTGTTGTCCTTCCGAAATCGGCTGATAGTGTCTCCGAGAAAGCCGGTGTGGAAAATCAAACTATGCGGTCACTGCACATCAGTCCATTCAACCCGACGACTGATATTTCAGTTATTGCTGGTCACTTGAAGGCGATCGAAAGAACCCGTCCCTTCACTGACAACGTGACTTGCACCAGTCTGAGACCAAACAAAAAATAGGTGCCAAACCCGACTTTCGTCTCGTTCAAACTGGATGTGCCAACTGAGTATTTTGATTTGTTCAGCAGTGTTTGTTCTGGTTAAATCATAAACAACGTCGTGAACATACTGATTTAATTAGTAAAGACACAGCAAGAAAACAGCCATATTTCAGTGGAATTTTCGAAGCAGCACCTATGGACGGCGATAGCGATGAAGAACACGACAAGATTGAAATTGACGAAAAAAACATTAAATTTGAAGCTTAGTTTCGATGAAAAAATATCAAATCTTTTGATGAATTCCTTGCAAAAAAAAAAACTATTTCCCCTAATTACTTTTCCGCAAAATTTGTTTGTATGGGAAAGTATTGGTTTTACTAGCCAAAATTTCATGACATCTCCTCTTTCGGACCACTATAACGTCACGCCAAACTTGAAAAAGGACATATTTGTACACTAGGCAATGTAGATGGGATCAAATCCTATCGATCAAAACTAACTACCCCCAAAAACATGTTTTTTACTATGAAATATGTGCGTACGGCGTCGTTCGCGTTCGCGTCCGCGTCCGAGCTTTTTGTTCGCCGATTATCTCAAAAAGTTGACAAGATAATTGATATCTGTAAAAGCCAAAAGTTTTGGCATATCGAGAAAAAGCTTCGGATTGATTTTGATTTACCAATTTCGTACCAAGCCTCCGACTGAGGACCTGAAAAACCTTGAAAAATTACACTTTTGTACGGGAAATACCCGAAAAAAGCATTTTTCAGGGTTTCGATCAAGGCAAACTGATGTTTTTTTGCAAAAATAATGGGAGTCTGTGAACAACCGAACACCTGCTTGCCCATAAATTTGGTCCAAATCGACATTTCTTGAAATTTTCCTCGAAAAATAGACTTTTGTATAAAAAATCACACAGAAAGCCATTTTCAGGGTTTTGGTCAAGGTAAACTAATGTTTTTTTGCAAAAATAATGGGGGTCTGTGAACAACCGAATACCTATTTGCCCATCAATTTGGCCTGAAATCGACATTTCTTGAAATTTTCTCCGAAAAATACACTTTTGTATTAAAAATCACTCAGAAAGCCATTTTTTAGAGTTTCGGTCAAGGCAAACTGATGTTTTTTTGCGAAAATAATGGAAACCTTCGAACAACCAAGCACCTACTTGCCCATGAATTTGGTCCAAAACCGACATTTCTTGAAATTTTTGAAATTCTGTTCGAAAATGATATTTTTACATGGAAAATGGTCAAAATAGTTATTTTTCCAGCTCAGAAGTGCTATGAAAAGAGTTTTTATTGAAATTTTGGTTAAATACTAAGCGGGAGGTAAACCAAATTGCCGCGGAGCGGAAAAGTTTGGATTACGTATGTAATTCGTTTTATTTTAAGTTTGGTTTCAATGAAACATTGTTGATAATAGTAATATAAATAATGGGAAGAAAATTTTACCCCGTAAATTTCAAGTTTTTTTCAATGGGCTGCTCTTAATTTTTCTTAAATTAATCCATGTCGCACATTCACAGTACAACTCATTGCAATGAGACCCACAGTTCTCGTGTGCGATGTTTTTCCCATACCAACTGAGTTGTGTGCGCACACCGCTCACTTACTTCATCTTTGCTTTGTGCGGATCTTCGTTCGGCCGAAAAAAAAATAGGAAGAAGTAGTAATAGTAGTAGGTTCAACATAGTCGAAATACAGACACGAACATGTTTTTCTATTTTGCGTGTCTTACACTTGGTGGGACAACTGTGCTGAGTCGAAGTAAGCATATGAACGCGTCATAACGAAAAGAACAATCACTACCCAACACTCTCTCATGATGAGACTCTCATCAACTTGCTTACAATTCATCGGTCCCAACGAGAATTTTGTTGCATGCTTTTTTGTTGCCTTTCTCCGGTTTTTTTTCGTTGTTTGTTTTCTTAATTGTATGGAATTCTGAGCCATTCTCATGAATGAGACGACATACGCCAAGAACTTTCTCTGTAGAACGATTCGCATGAGAGAGAAGAGAGAGAAAAATATATGGGAGTTAACGTACCTCTTTTTTCTTCATCAAACCATAGAATGAACAAAAAATTTAAACATTTTGTTGGACTTGTGCTGTTTGCTAGAAAGTGAAGTGCATGTATTTTCCCAGTATAAAAGAGCCATATTGAAATGAAATTTCGTTCAAATCTATTGTAGTCAAAGAATTTTCGAAAAAAATCGTATTTTTTCAATTTTTCTGCGTTTTTGGTTTTCTGCATTTTTTTTCTGTATTTTTTATTTCTGCAAAAAAAAATTCTGCATTTTTTCTTTCTGCGTTTTTGGGTTTCTGCATTTTTTTTTTCTGCATTTTTTCTTTCTGCATTTTTTTTTCCGCAAAATTTTTTTCTGCGTTTTTGGGTTTCTGCATTTTTTTTTTCTGCATTCGATACCGGATTCGGTTTGGTGTATGCTTTGGCAAAATGTGTTGCGAAAAATTGTGCTATTTCACGACGGTTCCCACTTTTTTTGTCTCCAAGTACCATTTCATTCGGAAGATCACCATTCCTTTTGTTGGAGACATTCACAAATTCAAAAAACTTCTGTGGGTCTTCGTTGATAAGTTGCTCTATTTCAAGTTTGTAATTTTTATAAGCCAAACGTGCGCTCTTTTTGTACTCTTTGCATGCTTTCTAGCTTCAACAGTATGCCTGGATCTCATGAATTTGTACTTTGGAGATCATGACTAAACCATTTCGGGTGACTCGAAATCTTCCTCGTTTTCACGTCAACACTCGATGATATCACTGAATCCATCAGTTCATAAAAATTTGTGATTTTAGAGTTCAAGTCGTCGCCAGAAAAAACGTGCATCCAGTCGACGTTATCAATAATCTCATTTATATTATTGTAGTTGGCATTTGCAAAATCACGATAACTAAAATCAATAGTTGACTTGCCATGATTAAATTCAACATCGCTAATGGTAATTGCATATGATCGATGATGTGACTCCTTTTTCAAAAGGTGATGGGTGTTTTTTGAGCAGCTCACGGTCTCTGTACAATTTGTCCACACCAAGTCTAACATCGCACCGTTTTTATTTCCAACTTTGTTTACTTGAACAAGTCCCATTTCATGCATGGAGTCCAAGACAGTGATTTCTTTTTCCAAGGATGCATTCAGTGGGATGGCAACGTCACAATCTTCCTTTTCGTCTGTATACCATTCCAAGTTGGACAAATTAAAATCACCAGAAATTACCAAAATATCCTCGGACTTCAATTTTGCTGCTACCTCACGAATTGCATTCATATTCGCTTCATAAACCGCGACAGGAGAATCAGGACGTATGTACAATTCAATTAGAAAAACATTCCTGTCTTCCAATGGCAGGATAACGCAAACTTGTTCAGCGCCATACTGCTCACCTGTGCTGACCAGTTCAGATTTCATTGTCCTATCAACAGCAATCAGTACACCTCCACCCCTTGGTTTAATTCTCCTTTGTTTTGATTCAGTTTCAATTGAGCGGACACAGCGATACACATTAAAATTTGGAGGAAAAACCTCTGAAGAATCAATTGTGCTGTCAAGGCGAGTCTCGCAAAGCATAAATATTGCAGAATCCGAAGCGATTATGTCAGCATTAAATTCAGCAAGTCTGGATCTCACTCCATTGATGTTTTGCGTGTGTATATTTCTCTTCAGTTTATGTAAATGTGTGTGGTGAAATGAATTATTGTTCAAAAATGATGAGGCATGCCGTTCAAATGTGGTACTCCGTAAATTGGGTGTCGATATTGGTCGGAATGATAATTCTGCTGCGGATCGGTCCAATATTGCGGTAAAAAAGACGAAGACTGCTGATGTGGCCTGGCAATTTGACTGTTTTGTGCAAAATGGCCATATTGGAAATTATCAGGAACACCGTATTGGTATCTACTATCGACTCGGTAGTTCAAATTCATGTTTTGGTCACTATTCTGAAAAAATTGATTGTTATTATAACCATTCGAGTAGCTAAAATTGTCTTTACGTCTGATGTTATTGCGCCGTTCAACAAATCGGCCGTATCCACGACGTGATCGTTGGAAATTTCCATTCCAATTTCTGCGATATGGTTGTGATCGATGATTGTTGATGGTTTTGCTTCTCGATGGCATTGAATTCGGCCTTTGACTGTGACCATTTTGATTTGGACGTTGATATTACATACATGATTATATACATTTATTTTGACCAAAACGTTGACGATTTTGTCTGGGTTTCTCTTTCTGAAATGTTCTGACTGTATAATCAGGTATAATATTTCATTATTACCAGTTCTTTCTAAAACCAATTCAACGATATCTTCGGGTGTGGTACTCAACGGAAATTTTGATAAGTGGATAGAGTAAACAACTGCATCGGGTGAATGTGAAACCGTTTCACCGGTTTGGATCGATTCGACAATTGTTTCAATTTCACTTTCGACAGATATCGTTACTCTTTCACCAAGCTTCTTCATTGCATCTGCCAACATTTTCCGATCAGCACTCATTTGAGTGTCAGTGCCACCATTCTGTTTATTTTCTTCTGTTTGTGGCGTTTGTTTTGCTTCCAATTGTTCAGTGGCTTTTTTGAGGTTATCCAATTGACCATTGAGGCTATCCAATTCAGCGGATAGGCGTGATATTTCATCGGTTTTTATCGCAATATGTGTGTTATTGGCTTCAGCAATGTGTGAATGCAGTTTTTGATGAACATATTCGGTATTCCGTCGGGACCAGACACCAAATTGATTGGTAAATCGTGGATTTTTTACATAACCAATTCCTCAGTGACATTGATACGTGGGAAATTTGTACATCGGTCAATCAATATCGGATCATTTTCATCATAGCTTGCTGTGGATCCATCAATCGGTTGTGTATATGCTTTTCCAAAGTGTGTTGCGAATGAATTGGCAATTT
>NW_022597490.1:0-1049 GCF_009176505.1 Sitodiplosis mosellana | reverse complement strand
CACACCAATGAGAAAATTGCTAGAATCGAATCAGTCCAAAAGCAATTTCTACTGTTTGCACTGAGAAAAATGCAATGGTCACACAGATTCATCTTGCCACAATACAACAATCGTCTGCTGTTTCTACAAATGATCACTTTGGAAGAAAGAAGAAAAATCGCGCAAATTTGCTTCATACACAATGTTATCTCTGGCCAAATATCATCAAAGTATATCATGGAGAAAATCAACTTTAGAACACCACGACATCGAACAAGAAACACTGAATTTCTGGAACTGCCGACTAGAATATACAACTACTCAATGTTTGAACCGATCAATCACCTGCTAACCACATATAATGAATTCTATAAATATTTTACTATCGAAAAGCCAAATCAAACGAATGAATGTGATACAAGCACTACTCCAAAATAAATAATACTTATTTAATTGATTTAAATGTTAGTACAAATACTGTCAAACAAAGAATAACAGATTATTTTAGAAGAAATAGAACTTGTAAAGACTGAAGAAAGTAAGAATACATTGTAAATATTGTAAGTATTTATACCAAATAAACCACCTCTGGCGAAGAAACGCTGTATGGTGCAGAATAATAAAAATAATAATAATAATAATAATGATGAACAACAGAAACAATGTAGCACCAATCGGGTAACCCTGACCAGTTCCCGATGTAACTTCAATGGGGCTCGACATGTCATTATTCAATTTGACAATCTGTTGGCGACCATACAAATACGATTCGATCCACTTGAGTAATTGTTGATTCAGACCCATAATATCCAATTTGCGTATTAGTAAATTAATATTGACCGAGTCAAAGGCCTTCGCAATATCCAAGTAAATTGCATCAGTTTGTATTTGGTTTTTCATTCCTGAAATTGCACACGATGTAAATTCAGCCAAATTTATAGTTGTGGATTTTTTTATTATTATTATTATTATTATTCTGCACCATACAGCGTTTCTTCGCCAGAGGTGGTTTATTTGGTATACATATTTGGTTGCATATTTACAATATTTTATGTATTCATTATTTCTTT
>NW_022597489.1:0-3624 GCF_009176505.1 Sitodiplosis mosellana | reverse complement strand
TCACCGTTGCCTTTTGGTACAGGTACGATTGGAGTAGCCCATTCACTCGTCTCAACTTTCTCCAAAATACCATCTGACACGAGTTTCTCAATTTCCTTTTCCACGGCTTGTACTAAGGCAAATGGAACTCGTCGCGCCTTGAAAAATTTCGGCGATTGACCCTTTTTGACTGGCAAACGAGCCAATGTACCAGTAATTGTTCCAGTTGATTTTGCAAACAAGTGTTCGTAGCGTTGAATCAAACATTTCAATGTAGTCGTAGTATTCGTAGCAATTGCGTGTAGATTTTGACATTCCGGTGACAAAATCATCTTCTCAAAAACTGATTTCCAATCAAGTTTGATCTGTCGTAACCATTCTCGTCCTAAAAGTGGCTTACGATCCGATTTGACCACGTACAGTTTCACTTTTGTACTGGATACTTTTGAATTAACGTTGCGTGCTGTCACTGACACGTACATAAACCCAACAACTTCAATGGGTGTTTTCGTGTAGCTTTGTAGTCCCAAATCGTTGTCATGCAATTCCAATTCACCGAAATGTGCCCGCGCATCCACTAAGCTCATGATCGTCACGGGAGCTCCTGTATCAATTTCAAAAGAAATAGAAATATCATTTATTAGTAAGTTGCACAAAAATTTAGAGCGTAATTCGGTGTTGGAAATGTGTAACAAATCTTCAGTATGCGATTCAATCGCCAATAGCTCATCAACGTGTTGTTCCTCGTGTAGTATGTTACTCTCCATTATTGACAGCAACTCATCGACATGTTGTACGTCACTCTCCTCGATCTGATGTGTTTGTTGCTTCTTCCGCTTCAAACATACGGACTGTAAGTGACCTTTGATACCGCAGTATCGGCAAGTTGTCTTCATATGATTACACGATGAAGCCATGTGGTGTGCACTACCACATCGAAAGCAATTACGACTCTTCTTTGTGGTAGTCGTATCGGTCGTCGCATGTGACGAGTTGTGTAACTTCGTTGTATGTGGTTTCGGATGTTTCTTTGTGTCATGCTTTGCTTTGTCACGGACAAAATTAACCTCACTTTTCTCCGGTTGAATTTCTTTGCCGCCACGAGCTGATGATTCCATGCTTTTCGCAATATCAACGGCGGTCGCCAACGTGAGATTTTTCTTCTCCAACAAACGCACACGTACATTATGACACGACAATCCGAACACAAATTGATTTCGTAGCGCTGTATCCAAGTATTCACCAAAATTGCAATGTGCCGACAATCGTCGCAATTCCTTGATAAAATCATCGCATGATTCACCTTCTTTTTGGTTTCTCAGCCGAAATCGGTGATTCTCCACCATCTCGTTCGGTTGTGGATCGAAATATGACTTCAATTCACGCACAATTTCTTCGTAAATCAAATCATTCGGATGTTTCGGGAAAATTCGATCACACAAAATGTTGTACGTTTTTGAGCCCATGTAGTACAAAACGAATTTCTTCTTACGGCCTTGTGCACAATTGAAAATTTCCAATGCAGTTTCAAATCGTTCAATCCAACGTGACCATGTGGTATCCTCCGAACAAAAAGGTTCAATTGCAAACGGTACTTGTGCCGGTTGTGCTGGTAACGTAGCAATGGAATCATGAAATTGATCATTTCCATCCTCCAGATTCGCAGCTCCTACTCGGTTCGTTTCTTCAGTCATCTTTCCGTAATTCAATGACTTACTTGTATGTAAAAAAAATACTGTATCTAATTTATTTTTACGTAGCAAATGACTAATTTTTTTACTGTGACTATTAGTGCATTTCGCGTGTCGCCTTCGTCGCCAAACTGTTGTAGTTGAGGTTAGAGAATAGACTGATTTATTAAATGACATTCAGTTGTTTCATATTTACATCGTGTGAAATGACAGTTGTATGAAATGATATGAAGTTAGGTATAACAAAAACATTTATCTAAACTGTTATCTTTCATAGATAGTATTCGACATTAGCTTCCAGAATATAATATCTTTCAATTCATTGCTTCATCAAAACAAAAAAAAAGTCGAAATTCCGTGATGATGAAAATATTTTGGCGAGATGGCTCAAGACATACTTTCACCGTTTTACGGCATACTGTTAACAGAATACGCAATCATTTAAGGTGCCAAATACGTGGTAAGTAACGGCACATTTAGTGTTAGTTCCATATATCATGGTGCCGGTGCCGTTTTGGAGATAAGTTGGGTGATCCGAATAACCCCCTTCCCCCTACTTCTGGTGAAAATGTATTTTTCCAAAAAAGCCTTACAAATGAAGGTGATATCAGATGAAAAACCTCTAGACCAACAGCGTATAGCACTGCACACTTTTTGTTGGAAAATGGCGAAATTTGCCGTAGAGAGCGCGCTTTCTTATGGACATTCCAATGGGGAACTGTTGGCGCCCTCTTGACGGTTTTTTTTTGATAACTAGTAGTGTTAGACGCTGTTGCTGTAGACGAGGTTAAAATGGAGTGACGCTCCTGTGCGTGGATTTACCACTCAAAATGACTGATATCATTTTGAGTGACGCTAGGACACTGTATTAATGGGAACGAAGTTCAAAAGTCTTTGTGAAAATTTATTTACAATAAGGAAAAATATCGCGTCACGACTTTTGGACGGCAAAACGCTTCAAAGCTTGACTTGAAGACAAAATTCAAAAGTCGTGACGCGATATTTTTCCTTATTGTAAAATTTTTTTCACAATAGTGAATGCGAAAAACACTTTTGAACTTCGTTTCCAGTAATACAGCGTCCTAGCGTCACTCCATTTCAACCTCGTCTAGAGGTTTTTCATCTGATTTTTAATTCATGGATTTATTGTTATGCTTTCCATTTGATTTCGCGCGGCCTCAAGAAGGATCTTATAAATGCAGTTTTGGTTTTCGAATTAAATTTTTCAAAAGTTTGAAGGAAATTTGTTTTAATTGTTTTTCGATACAACGTACATTAATGTGGATTGATGCCAATGAAATATTATATGCGTACACACAAAACAAACTTTTCCAAAGAGTTTTAAACCTACTATAGCAAAGAATCGTGCTTTTTGACAGATGTACTAAATTGAATGTTTTCTGTGTCGTCATCTGTTGTCGGTGATACTAATATCTTCTCGTACGGTTCTGATGAAGATTTCATTTATTTTTTATCCAATTTTATACAAAATCATTTTTTTTATTCATAAACCAATTTAGAAAAGAAAATCACCGTTTTTCCGACTATTGGCATGCAAAATGCACAAAACATAAGAGTGAAAAAATTGTCATCATCAAGTTTAAAACACGGCATGACCAATTTCAAGTGTTGCAACTTTGTTTTAAAAAAAGCCGAATATTATCTGAAAAAAAAACACTAGTACACAATAATGAATGGCAAATCATTCTTTTGTCTCTTTGTATACATCAAATCTCACATTTTCAATTGAAAGTGAATTTTTTTTCCATACAACTCATAATCGTAATACACAATCACGTGTTTAGTACATTTCATAGATCAATACCGACACTGAACGCGACCTTTCAACGTCGGTAATGGTATCTGTCAAACTTAACGCTCTGAAAATGACATTCATAGCAAACATCAAAAAATAGTCAATATTTTATTTTTTAATTTTTTTTGGGAAAACTTA
>NW_022597488.1:0-1380 GCF_009176505.1 Sitodiplosis mosellana | reverse complement strand
AAAAAAAATTCACTTCCGCAAAGCGTGACGGTTAACAGAGATGACGGATAATGGGAGGACGGATAATCGAGGTTGCACTGTAAAGAAAAAAGTAATAAAGAAATTTACATTAGAAAAGCCAATCAAATGTCTAATTACTTGTTTTCGGTTCAGTCCGTTTCTTTACAGTAGACTTGGAAGAAGCTCGGGTTTCTCGATGATTGTCAATAGGAGATGGAAGTGCAGATGATTTTGTTCTACGAGATCTCGTTACTGTTGTTGTTGCCTTTGATCGCGTCGGCACGCATAGATATGTCGTATACAGCCCTTGTTTGTATACTCTTCCGTACTTTTTAGATGCTTGTGGTAATTTATTGTATGCCGTTCTATGCACACAAGCGCACACAAGCGCACACAAGTACATGCGTCGACACGCATAGATATGTCGTATACAGCCCTTGCTCATATCTATCGGTCGTACTCATTCTCTGCGTTTCTCTGTTTCCCTCTGTTTTCTTCTTCGTTCTCCTTCTCTTCGATTTCTATTGCACACTTGTGTACGCTTGTGTATTGACCGGTATTGACCAATATTGAACATTCACATTGTATGTATAGATAGATGTTTTTCAATGGTTGTGGTGGTCTTTTGAGTACACACAAACATACAGTCTTTGCTCTTTGCGCACAGGCGAATGTTCGCAAAGAGCAAAGAAT
The DNA here is from genome assembly GCF_009176505.1 of Sitodiplosis mosellana. Lineage (NCBI taxonomy): Eukaryota > Metazoa > Arthropoda > Insecta > Diptera > Cecidomyiidae > Sitodiplosis > Sitodiplosis mosellana. Next base: position 687 of record NW_022597488.1, on the reverse strand, counting down.
ATATATCTAGCGATCGAGTCTTCCTCGCTATTTTCGTTTTCTTTTGTTTTGGCGCGTTAATGCATTATGCGTTATAGTGTCATAATTATGCTATGCTAAAATTCACGCGTCCGTGTCTAGTCAGCGTTAGTCAGTAGTACATACTTTGTTTGACATTCTTTGATTTCGAACACGTTGAAGACGGTTGAAGAGAAAATTGCAAAAATGGCGAGTGACAACATTTCAAGTGAAATGATCAATTTACGTATTGATTCAGCAATTCAAAACTCAGAATCTGATCAAGATATAGTGATGAAGACAGCATTGAATGCAGATTTTCAAGCAGACACCGACCAAATTCTGATAGTGTGCCTCAAGTGCACAAATTACGTGATGACAGGGGCCTGTTGCACCGTACATCTACAATAATTGTAAACTTGTAAATTGTAAAATTGATTTACAATTTTACAGGTACCTGTAAATCTGATTTACAAGTTTACAATTCCCTGTAAAATTGGTTTACAAGTTTACAAAAACTTGTAAGACTGATTTACAATTTTACAGAGAATTGTAAAACTGATTTACAAATCTACAATTTCTTGTAAAACACTAGTTTTAAAGCATTTGCAATGAAAAATAGTTTTTGCTTGATAAAATTCTTTTTATAAAGTCGATTCGTGAGGCAAAAGTGAAATTATTCATTTAAAT
>NW_022597487.1:0-3971 GCF_009176505.1 Sitodiplosis mosellana | reverse complement strand
AACCAACTCTTTATTTTATGCGTCTGTTCCTTTCCAATGCTCGTGTTGAACTGACTGAGCAACTCTCTCAGTCAAGAAATACATAGAAATTGAACTGTCAGAGTGACAGTTCGATACAAATTCAACAGCCTCTTTGGATAGCACTGCAATGTAATACATAGATTAGATAATTACCGAACATATTCAGCTTTGTTGTACATACCATCAATTCTTGTGGTAATGTTGGCTTGTATATTATCTAGTTCAGCCAGTACGTCATTACAAAAAGTTTGTTGCACAAGTTGCAAGTGTTTGTTGATTCGATCCAAATAAACGAAGCTAAGCTCTTTGTGGATAGTTTGTCAAGTCTTCGCATCAATTCAGTCAGAAAATCATGCAAACAAGAATGCATCGTTGCATTCATTTCTTCACGTAAACGAGATCTATAAATTAATAATAATATCATTCATAACCAATCCTTGTTCATAACACTAGAACTTCGGATAAAATCATTAAAAAACATGAATAGTAAAAAAAAACAACGTAATAATGAAAAACTTACGAATGTTCACTGTCCATTTCAAATTTATTCCACTGCTTTGTCAAGACAAATTAAAAGTCCACTGAAGTAATAGACAACACAAAAAATAACGAAGAACCAATCTCTGCCAACTCTTTCCAAGCAGTTTGACACAGTTTGACATGCGGTACAAAAAAAACGTGAATTCGCCATAATCATTTCGCCGTAATGGGTACTAAACAATACCGAAGTATATTCCGAATGACATGTCGAATTTTTATGCTCACATTGGTTTGAACAGATCAATTTTCTAAGGTCGATCGCAATTATTTTAGTTGGTTTTTTGTTAATTCGGCTATTTTGTACACAATACATTGCTTGTTGTGTACAATTCGTTTGAAATAGACTATCGGAGAAAAATGAGTAATTTAGTTTTGAAATTGATAAAAATTGAATTTAATCAGCAACACGAGTGATGCACAGCTTTTTTTCCTGTTTTTGATTCATGCAATTGAAATGCGTGATTTCGATGTGGAACATTTATTTTGATCATTGCTAAACTTTTCCATTTCAGTGCTGATGAAGACACATTATCAAAATGTGATTGCCACCGAACGCTCCGAATATCAATAGAGTCTTTGAAAATCACAGCTACACAATTTTCCTGTCAAACAAAAAGATTTATGTGGCCAAACGTGTGGTTCGAGGAGTAAATAGTCAAAAATCGTCACCACCCACTGCTATTGGATTCCAACCCGAAAACAAAGGCCCGAATTTGGACTGAACAAGACAACAGTCATCGGCATAATAAGTTAACTTTTCCATCAACAAATAAAAGCCATATATTTTTTATTAGCGTTATCAGTCGTGTGTTTTATTTCAATTTCCTTGGAATATGCCACAATAATGTAATAACATAAACATCGCAAGTTACACTGACCGGTTCATTTCCGGTAAAATCGCCATTTTGAAAACGAACCCTCTGATTTTTAACCGATCCAAAGTAACGAACCGCTAATTGAAGAATTGGTTATTTTCAAGGTGATGTTGAACGCATTCGTTTCCAACATTTCGTTTGACAGTCTTCTATTTGCAGTTTTAAGAGAGAGAAAAATGAAGAAAAAAAATTACACACATTAGATCTTAAGTCGACCAGTTTACAGTACGCAAAAGCGCACATTTGAAATCGTTTGAAATATAATCAAAATGAATTGATACAATAAAAGAAAGAAATGAAGCAAAAATCAAAAGACGCCGCCAATCAATGTTTAATTCAATGAATTTTACTGTAAAAATAAAGTTTGTATATCTAATTCAAAAACAAAACCAAAAAATTGATGTTATGTATTTCCCTGAAAAATAATTATATATACATACAGAGAAGCAATTAAAACATTAAAAATGTATACTATTTTTAAGTGAAATGTGATTGGCCTTAAGGCAGCATGTTGATAGATCATTGCACGCGAACTCTTGTCCGCATATCCATCAGCCGAATATGATAGACAATAAATAAAAATAAATAAATAAAACGCAGCGAAATGGATGTAACTCATAACAATTAACAAGTAACTTCAATTCATGACCAACAGAGGTCGCTGTATGTACCTCATTTTATGTTGTGGCTGTTTGACAGACGCAAATGACAAACATCGATTGAAGTTGTAATGAGTATGTATTTGTTTTGAATTGCATTGTTTTGCCTGTCAATTCAGCGATATCGCTGGTTCGTGTCCATATAGAACAAATTAACCCAGTTTCATTCAGATTGAGCGAGTCAAACGGAGTCAAAGCACAAGGTCCGTGCACACGAATTCGATAGATGTGAATGGTTCGTTACTGATTTGTCATTGCATTGACAACATTAAATGAGGTACACACCGCCATCTTACCGCATGTTATGAAATTTGTTTTTATCCGAACGAGAATTAGGTTAATAATCATTCATATATGTTGAATATGTTAATTTAAATTTGGCCCGTCGAAAATTTCATAAAATTATTGTTTCTAGTGTGTGAGTCTCTCGCAGCAGCCAGTGCAGGATGGCAATCGGAATGTGGGTATATCATCAGAAATCTTTGGAAAAGTATTCTAACCATACTTTCATTGTAGCAGAATTGAAATTGTACATTTATTTTGAGACTTATTGATCAAATTCTTAGTTGCCTTAGTATTTGTATTTCTTTGTTTGATTCAAAGGTTTTTTTCGTCTGTGTTGTTGGTGAAAGAATCGTTATTAACTTGAAAAGAAAAAACAATATCTAGGGCATGCGCAAAAAATAGCGATAGACAAATGACTTGTACATATGAATGAGTAATCTCTCACATGATTAATGAAATGGGCAATGAAAAAAAATCGTGTAAACATTCGAAGAATCTCGTTTTCATGGTACAATCAAAATAGAATTAATAACCATCGATGAATGTATTTCTTTTGCTCATAGGTCAAGCCGCAGGTTTTTTTCATATGCAGATTAATTAATTAATTTATTTATTTATTTCACACCACCAAAAACTGGCTGAATATTTTGGTTTGCAGGAAAACGACTCCAAGAGTCGTGAAAAACCTGATCTTTTTTTATTTCGATTTTTTCAATTTTCCAAAAATTCACTCTGGGTTAACTCAGAAAGGCGGGCCACTTTTAGGCCTGAGATTTTGGTATTCTCTTTTTCTATCGGAAACAAGACTCCAAGCCAATTTTCGGCCAATTCGGTGACCTCACATTGCAACTCTTCCCTGATATCGTGTGGAATGGCCGATAAAAGCTTGAACAAATTAAATTTCATAAAACTAATGATGCAGAAAGTTAAATTGATGTGTTTTGGTCCTACGAGTCCTGATTTGACAATTGAAAAGAATGTACAAACCCAAAAGATAAGAGGAGGAAAATGTGGAATTCTGCTATAATTTCGCTTTTTTTTTACAGCAGTACATGAACAGAAAAAACTTTCCATTCAGCTAACCAATTTAAGCCTGTAAAGTATCAAACGAAAGCTAGTTCAATTCCCTACATTTGTTTCCAAACAAGAATTAAAAAATATTCAGTGGTTTCACAGCTTTAGTGTCTGGCATATCTGGTTACTTTAGGAACCGATATGTGATAAAGGGTTAAGTTGTATATTCGCTATTATAACATCTGATACAAATCAGTTTTTAACAGTTGTTATAGTGCTATGAGATCGTGAATTTTTTCGAATCACAGTACATTTTTTAAAACTGAAAATCCATATTTGTCACGACAGAGTAGGGTGTTTTCAACTTGAACTGCCAGTGAACGAATATTGTTGTTCTTGTACATATCTCGTTGTTTATGATAGAGGTTGACTTTTATTAACACTATGACTGTTCTTCATATTTGCAACATATTACTGTTCTTGGGGGACTCCAGGGCCCCCAAGATACTTCATATGAAATCTGGACTATGATAAGAGATAACAAATTAGTGTCTGAAGCAAAGTTGTAATACTCGAG
>NW_022597486.1:0-8831 GCF_009176505.1 Sitodiplosis mosellana | reverse complement strand
CTCTCTCTCTCTCTCTCTCTCTCTCTCTCTCTCTCTCTCTCTCTCTCTCTCTCTCTCAAACAGTACATGGACGGGTATTAAAACACGAGCAATGGGCAAACACCACAGAATTGTTGGGGGACTACTGTGACGAACTGACAAACCTTGCAACAATGACGATAACTAAATGAACGTTGACAGGTATTATACCGGCATCGCAAGGATGCCATAAATTTTTTTACGACCTGCCAGTCATTCCAAATTTATTTATCATCTGACGTATGGTTTTTCTTATGGATTTTCAGAAGGTTTTATCAGTACGTTATACGAGCACGTTTCATATCCTCCATCCGCCAATTCTGAGGTGGTTTACCCCTCGCATACAATCCATTACAGCAATATCCGATTGATTTTCGGCACTTTTGGTGCGTTCGGAACAAACTTAACGAATTCATCGTTCGGACAGGCGTATATATGACCCAGTCGTAGGTTTGGTTTCCATGGAATATAATTCACTTTGGATATCACATTTTCGCAGAAAATGTAGTTTCGTTTGATTTCCGCTTCGTCTGCATACGGGTTGTTCACGCCGATGAATACGATCCCGGCATCATTGTCGGCGACAACCATTTTATAATAGATTTTTGGAACGGGTATCTTCTGAAATTTTGTCTTTTCATTTGATGACAAATACATGTCTCGTGATATGCCTTTCCGATCATCATACTGCACAATTCCATACGTTCCCGTGTGAATTTCGGCATTTAAATTCTGTTGATCGATGTAACGTCTCAAATGCTTTAAATTGAATTTAATCGAATTTTAGTGTGTTAGTTAGTCAGTGTTTGTGTGTGCATGGAAAAGTTTTCGGTAAATGTGATGTTTGAGTCTTTAATTTTACCTCTTCTAGTATGTTCCAATTGGCCCCGTTCAGCGATTGCCATTGAGATGCTACATTGAGAAAGTAATAGCTTGCCCGTTGATGTGTAGTGTAAATGAAGTCAGAGCGTGCAGCTAAATGACCTCTTGATAAAAAATAATCCCCTCCGTTCGGCATCAAATTCATGCACAACGGTTTCGACTGTAGAATTATCGAACATGTTTCACGCTGAACATTTCGCGAATACAAATCGTTCACCTTGAGCCCTGCGAGAAAAAAAACCAGCACAGTACCGAACAGAAAGAGAAACAGAAAGAAAGAAAAAAAAAACAAATCAAACCATGAGTTATCGGCTAGACTCGTGCTTTGATGATAATCGAAAATATGTCACGTGTAAAATACCTTGATAAAAGTCGCCTTGTACGAAATCAACTTGTTTGATTGCGTGTTGATAGCCGCGATTTGCTGGATTTTGTTTATATTGTACCCAATTTGTCGAGCCAATCGTTTCATTGTGACACACTCGCATCAAATGCAACCATTTGCGATCCGTTTGAAAACCAATTTCAGCAATTATACCGTCCGTGCACTTGTCATTCGTACGACGAACGTTGTGCTCTGGATATTGAATGCAAACGAGCCTCGAAACATCCACCAAATTGTTATCGACTTTAAATTGTTTGCCAGCAACGCATGAAGCCATAATCGATTTTTTGCCATCGAATGGCGAACGAAAGCCATGTGTGCAATACATTTTGATGCCATCACCCTGTGAAAATTCAATTTCACCATCGCTCGTTTTGGGAAATAGAAACTCATCGGTTCGTGGATTGAGTAACAGTGGTTGCGGTTCTCCCAAATCCTTTTTCACTTGGATGATACAATCTGGAAAATCATCGACAGGGCAAAGAGAAATATATTTATGATTAAAATCAAATGAAGGCAACATTTCTATTTAATTGGATGGAGTTGAATTGAGTTGAGTGTGTTTACCCGAGTCGGTTGCGAGTGGATGCGCTTCCGTTAAAATTGGAATCGCCGACAAGACGGCGAACAAAGTCAGCAAACATTTCAAGAGTGAATTAAACGACATCTTCCCGAAAGTTTGTTTCCTTCTTTTGGTTTCGTTACCTTCTTTCTTTCTCTCGCTCTCTATCTTAATCTAGAGCTGTTGTTATTTAATACACTGATAAAATGCAAACGTTGAATTACGCTCGGAGGATTGGAATTTCAGTTGCGTTCAACTGCTTTTTTTCTCTCTTTAAAATTGACTCTCTTCTCCACTTCTTTCGACGTAAGTGAACTTACGGAAAAATGCGCTTCGACACAACTGATATCAACGGTGTCATTATTTTGGCTATTTATACAGAATTGTTATTTTTTTTCGTCGAGACGACAAGTGGAAAGGCCAACACTTTGTTATCTCGGCAAGCGCGAGGATGTGCTCACCGATAATAAACCTCATATCAAAATCATAAAAAAAACTTTCTGTACTTTAGTGTCAAAGAAATTGCTTTTTGCAAAATCATGATTGAGAGGAATGTTACTTTTGTGAGCACCGCCAAGATTATCGCAAAATCGATTTGAAACACACGCGATGCGTGTTTTTGTCTTCGACGTTCACGTGTACATTTCAAGATTTCAAGTTTATTTGTAATATGCTTTTCTTCACTCCGTTCTGTGCTGTTTCGTCGCTTTTGCTCTTTCCATTCAACATTTTCAAAGGGAAAACGTGCGAGGTGTCGGTTGTCTCACACCCAAAATACAACAACAAAAAATCTGTGTATTCGACTCGACATTGCTTTCTTGCTCGCCGAACATTGTTCATTCTCTATCTCTCGCTCTCGCTCTCGCTCTGTGCATATATGCGTGTGTATTTGAGTATTTGTGAATCTTGAGTTTAATCACTTTCGAGCCATTCACGCTCAAATGAATTCCCGAAATTGAATCAGCAGCCGGCATTTGGCTGGATATGCCATTACCACAATTTAACCCACAAATTCCCGACAACTAAATGATAAACATTTTCGCCGAATGAGCGAGGAAGCGAGTGAGAGAGCGATAGAGAATAAATTGAAAACGGCAACGTAAACTTCATTTGAAACCATTAATTGAATCGATAGCTCATTTATTGCCTACACTAAATGTCGATGGTTATGCTTTACATCCATTAATTATTTTGCGCCTTTGCAAGAAAACAACGCACGAAATGATTAATTTATATCGTTGCGAATATACATTGCTTATCACTTCGGCTTCATCTGTCGTTGTTATTTGTTGTTGATGTGATTTAGGCCCCGCGTATGTTGTTCTTTCATTCGTTGTTCTCTCGACTTAGTCTTTTTCTCTATATATCTGTCCTGCTCGGTCTTTAGTGTACTGTCCTGCAATCATCAGTAATCGTGGGTATTTTTTCTCACGTTAAACGTGGCCCGTACACGATAGCATGATTGAAGAACATGTGTCGATTATCATTCATCATTAATTATTCGAAGAAGAAAAGCTGTGAGTTGTATACGGACAGATTTTCATCCCATCGCGTTTATACTATGTCTTTAATGGCTTTTAATGGGACTTGTGAGTAGCATTTGCATTTGGAGCCAGTCTCTTCACTCGAATCGCATCGTACTGTACATTGTACAAATGAAAAATAGACAACCATTTTCATTGCTCTGATAAGGTAAGAGAGGCAGAGCGAAAGGGAAATGGCATCGTATTGCAAGATTCGTGCATGATTCCCTTTGGAGTCCAATGCTTTTTGGGCCCTTCCGCCCAAACAACTTTCATTTCATTTGAAACATTGTGCTTCAAATGAATTCGTTAAATTAATTTGAAAAATCTACCATGTTTACGGAAGAGAGTAATCTGATATGCCAATAAAACTTTGCAGAAATTGATTGATTGGCTGCTTATTTGATCGATTTCAATATGCAATCGTATACAATTTATCAATGAAATCAGTACCAAACAAATCGAATGTTTTGGTATTTGCGGTTAAGTGGCGAATGAACCCTCAGAACCGATACCATTCGATCCAAAAGCGAACCGAATGCAATGACAGAAAACCAAAAAGGACCCACATTGACAGTGGCAACGAAAACAAACCAACTATGAAGAAAATGACATGCTTCAAATTAATTCGAAAATAATCCAATACATAAATAATACGAGCAAAGTGGAATAGAAAGCAAATACATCTGCGACCTGCGTGAATCAATACACCTTAACCGGTGTGCACTTTTTTCTCGTCTTTCTCTCGTATTTCTTTCATCTGTCTCACTTTTGGGGTTCGGTGTGTGTGTGTGTGTGTGTGTGTGTGTGTGTGTGTGTGTGTGCGCTCGAAAACATCATCATCATAGCATAAGCACATCACTTCAAGATCGGCCCCTTTTGCTCCGATGTACCTACCGCATTATCGAAAATATAAACATATAAAAATATATGGGTTTTAAATTAAAAAAATGAAACATTTTCCATTTTCCATTTACGTAGACGGAGAGCAAAACTCGTTTGCTCAGCAACGACGGCGATGATGATGATGATGATGACGATGACGACGAGAAAGTTTTGAAGAGGTATATTGTGAATATTGTGAAATGAAAAGAAGAAATTCCAATGCTTGTCGTCTTTTCGTTATGTATACATTTATTTCACTCGGTTTTATTTCGTTTCTTTCCTCTTCTTTTTTCGTTTTTCGTTACTTTTGCCTCAGCAGCCACTTCTGAGATCGAGGGTGCATTGCGAACGCTCTTGGGTGATTTGACTTGGTATGGAAATAATTTAGCTCATACATTCGCAATTTAAAATGTGCCGTGATGCGTCGTTTCAACATGTAAATACAGAAGAAAAATAAGGGAGAAAGAATGAATGAAACAAAGAGTACACGGGAAAAAAATAGAAACAAAGCCTTGTTTTGCTGTTCTCTGTTAATTCGTGCTCTTTCCCTGTTTGTATGTATGTGTGTATGAATTCAGAAAGTTTGCCGATTGCATACGAAACAAAGTTTGCAATTGTTTCGAAAGGAATTGTACAAATACCGACGAATCGAAGACATTTTTCCTCCTGTGGAATCCTTGAGGTCAACACGGAAAATGTGTCTGCTCTACTCGTGGGTGTTTTGTTTTGTTTTCGTTATTTTTTCATTCTGTTATTCTTATTTCACTCTCTCTCGCTTTGTCTCTTCTGGTTTTTTTCTCATGTATTTTCGTTGTTGTTCTGCAGTCGTCTTTAAACGAAAGTTTCAAAACCCTTGTCCAAATTTTTGGTTAAAATCACTTTACCGCACTTTTCTTCACTTCGCCTGCTCAGCTCCGGCTGCTGGTATTTGCTTTCCATGAAAAAATAATGACAGAGAAAAAGGATTAAAATGAAGCTCAAGCACTCACTCACTCACTCACTCACTCACTCACTCACTCATTCAATCGCATTCGCCATGGTAAAATAGCATAACGGGTCGAGGCCGTTGCAGAAGTGATGTAAACGAGATGAGAAAGCACACAAGCGAATGGGCACAGGCATTGGCACGGCCACGGCCAGTCGACTCAATGGAATAAGTGAGGAAGGAGTATGAGCGAGAGGAAGCAAAGAGCGAAGAGCAAAGAGATTTGCTGAAACGGGCTCTGAGAAAATGTGAAAATACGTTCGGTAATTTTGCGTCGTAAAGGTTGACTCTTTTTCGTCTTGTGGTCGAAACAACTATCCGTATGAGTGAGTTTTTGAGTGGTTGTCGCATATGCAATATATTATATATATACAGATATCTAGATACACAGTCACACACCACGACTCGTGAAAAATGTTCGATGCACGACAACGTGGGAATAATTTATGGAAAAAGTTTGATTCACGCAAAGATAATTTAATTTCATTCTGTTTTTCGAAATATGTGTGCGTACTGAAATGTGCCCGTGAAGTAATTGTGCTACGGCTATTAAAAATATTCTCTTTGACACTCTGTCGCCCAGAAAATGTCTTTGTAGCTTTGAATAAAGATGAAAACCGTAAAATAAAATAAACACACACAGTCGATATATCTCTTTAGCATTTCGAGACGTGTGTGTGTGTGTGTGTGTGGAATGTGTGTTTGTGTGTTTGCTTGTCTTCTCGCCTCTCGTATCGCATTTCACGTTGGCTCTATGTGCGCCGTCGGTTTTATCACATCCTCGCAGATATCGTCAACAGATATCATATCCCGAACATAAGCACGCCGCCCAATGCCACAGACGAACGAAAACATACCATTAATTTTGCAACGGTGCTGATTCGCATTCGCTTAAGAACAATTAAATGAAAGCAAGAAGTTTTATGTCGAAAATTTCAACGCATTTAGTGAAATTTGCTCTGGTGAATTATGATTGCTTCCATGTCGATGGAAATGAAACATACGTAAAACCCATTCACATATCTTTCTCTCCATCGCCCATCATATCAAACCCATTCATACACATTGACTCGCTCGCTCGCTTGAAACGCTCGCTTTTACTTACTCGGCTCATTCATTTGATTCATACCCGCCGCCCGCCCGTTTGCTCGCACGCCTGCCTGCTTGCCTGCCTGCCTGCCTGCCTGCCTGCCCTCGACTATGCTCAGCGCGTACTTTTTGCCGAACGTTGTGTGTCGACACAACGACAAAACACATCAAACTCATATGCGATTGCTGTAACATTTGGTTAACATTTTCTTCGGCACCGAAAACAATTTAGTTTTCGATTTTGTTGCTTTTTCGCTTTGTGTGAGTGAGTGTGTATGTGTGAGTGTGTTGTCTGTAATTTACGCTCCTAGTTACAGTGTTAAGTGATTTTTCAAAGCAGCCGATGCAATGTTTTTATTATTGCGAACAAAGTCATAAACGCCACGCAATACAGCAAAAGCTTTCTGCCTTTCTGCATCGTCTCATGCCTTTCGGAATATTACGTAATTTTCTTTATTGTGTTTTTCTTCTTCTTCATGAGCCCAGTGTGTGTGTGTGTATTTGCAAGAGTATGTAGACTTTATTTATTTGTTTTTTGCACTTGGTTCGTTTTGTGCGAGTATATCCGTGTGTAGTGTGTACTGCGTTTCACTATAGCAGCATCCCAATGTACTGAACCGTTTCACAGCTTACTTTTTTTTCTCTCTCGTTCGGTTGGTTGTTGATGTTTATGTTGCACATGTAAAAAGGCGAAAACATTCTCAACGTGCCACGTGCATCCGTTGAGACACTTTGCAAAAGTGTCGTGTTTCATTTTTTAGCGTTCGCTTACACACACACACACGCACACATACCAACTTAGTCCCACATATGTGGCACCGGTTGGTTTTCCACATTAGTGGCAAACTTTAGTGCTATCGAGAAAAATTTCTGTTCTCGGTTCTCTTCTCACTCTCGGCGGACGCACACATCCAATTCTGAGCAAGTAAGAGTTTTTGCCAAAGATTTTTGCCTCCGTTGAAATCTCATCCGTTACAAATTTTGATTAATTTGTCATTTGATCACGCCACTCGCTCATTCACTCGGACTGGGAGAATCTGCTATTTATGTTTTATGTGTACGTTGTTTTCTCAGTCTCTCTGCCTTTCTCGTTCATCGACGTTGTTAAAATTTGTGTTGTCGGGTCATCAAATAAAAAACAAGATATATATGTGTATATATATTAAATAGACTCAAATCAAATGGTCGCGTGTGCATCTTCGCCATTTTTTATTCCCGTTGATACCGTCATTTTTTCCTATCAAATTTAATTCCCCATCCAAATATTGCCTAAAATAGCAAAGGTCTTGGGAAATCCCACTTGTAATGAATTTTGTTTTCATTTCTCATTAAACGATTTATTCCAACGGTCCAGAAGCGGGGACGGCGAGAGTGCGAGAGAGATAGAGAGAGAAAGCGTAATGACAAGCAAGCGAGCGGGCGAGCGAATGAGCGAAAAAAAAGCCAAACGAAGTATTTGTAAAACAAATTAATTATACAAAATGCCTTGGAATGATACGATTTCAGACAAATGGATAGCGAAAATGGAAATAAAGCATATTCCTCTACTCATACATGCACACGAGCTCATTTGAATGGATTCAAATGAGTCATGGGTTGTACCTTATCAATCCACAACAAATTGTTAATTCTACGAATGCGGATAAATGAGCGGACATAACGGAAAATAGCTAAAATGAGCGGTGAAAAAAAGCGAACCTTTAAAGAGAGACCATTATTCAGAAAGTGCGCATTTATAATTGTAATTAGAAGTGTTTGCGATAAGCCATTGGGTAAGGATTATTTTCTCTCTTGCTGTTGCTTCTGTTGTTGCTGCCGGTATTGTGTATGTGTGAGTGTTTTTTTTCCTCCTCGTTTCTCTATTCAGTTCTAGCATTTTTCACTCTTAGCACAACAAAAGAAACGGAATGGCATCAATTCTCGAAAAGCAAAGGCGAAAAAAATGACATGAATAACAACAACCAGCGCAAAGAGAGTGAAGAAGGCGAAAAAAGCGTCGTCGTCCTCGAGCCGAATGAAATGTTGCCGTATACATGGAATCGCGCTTACTACTATGCTCTTATGTTATTAGCAAACCTCATTCTGACACATGTTAAATCCAACGTTAAAATACGATGGGAGATGGAAATTTTGAATTTTCGAAATTAAACTTTTGTCTGTTTGTTTGAATGTGTATATCATCGTTCAACATAAATTATCTCTATTTTGAATGGCATATGATATTATTCTTTTGTCTTTTTCCTACTCTCTGTCTCTATCTCTGTGTTCAATTTGGTTTTGTGTTCCTGTTTCTGTTTGTGTGTCGATTGGCATTGTGAATATGTGGTGATGTCCTTGCTGCCGTGTGCTTATATCTCTTTCGGTCGCTTCGCTTCACTCTCTCTCTCTCTCTCTCTCTCTCTCTCTCTCTCTCTCTCTCTCTCTCTCTCTCTCTCTCTCTCTCTCTCTCTCTCTCTCTCTCTCTCTCTCTCTCTCTCTCTCTCTCTCTCTCTCTCTTCTCTC
>NW_022597485.1:0-2779 GCF_009176505.1 Sitodiplosis mosellana | reverse complement strand
CTATTGAAAAGGATAGAAAACGATTGAAACTACAATAATATATTGAATTGAACCTATATCGGGAAGAAAAATCTCATTTTTTTTGGAAAATTTTGGATTTTTGCTCATTTTATATGGAAAAATTGACTTTTTTTGCATTTTAATCGAAGTTTCTTCGCTCTTATCTATTGAAAAGGATAGAAAACGATTGAAACTACAATAATACATTGAAATGAACCTATATCGGGAAGAAAAATCTCATTTTTTTTGGAAAATATTGGATTTTTGCTCATTTTATATGGAAAAATTGACTTTTTTTGCATTTTAATCGAAATTTCTTCGCTCTTATCTATTGAAAAGGATAGAAAACGATTGAAACTACAATAATATATTGAAATGAACCTATATCGGGAAGAAAAATCTCATTTTTTTGGAAAATTTTGGATTTTTGCTCATTTTATATGGAAAAATTGACTTTTTTTGCATTTTAATCGAAATTTCTCAACTCAAATCTGTTGAAAATGATAGAAAACGATTGAAATTATAATTCTACTTTGAATTAAGGCTTTTTGGGAGTGTAAAAACTTGGTCGTCGAGTTTTGCGCTTATGTAGATCGGGGTCTGTTGAACGGCAGATTGACCAACAGTATTCGCCCAACATATGCGTCCCATCTTTCCCTTTGAAGCGTTCTTCAATTGTTGAAATATCCTGGTCGAAACGCTCGCCTTGTTCGTCGCTACATTGGCCGCAGTTGGGAGGGAAGAAGTCCAAATGGTTGTGCAAAAAATGTATTTTTAGGGACATATGCACACCCATTTCCTGGAATGCAGTTAACATGTCATCCACGATTTCTTCATAGTTCTCAGCTCGTGTGTTGCCCAGAAAATTTTCACAAACATCGCGTATTCCCAAAAATGCTCGTTTCTCGAGTGGAGAGAGCATGTTCAGAAATTCGGCGCTTCCAAATAACTTATTAGTTTGTTTCCCGTTTAGACCACATCCTTCCACTTTTGCAGGGGTCAATTGATTCTTGAAATATCCGATCAAAAATGTCAATGTGTCTGGGTTTATGCGGTACAATGCTTTGAGAAAGTTTTTGATCAATCCCAATTTTATGTGCAAGGGTGGCAATATAACTAATTCAAAATCAATCAATGGCTCGAAAACAATGCTATATTCGCCGATTTTGCGGTTATCTCGAGCTTCCCATTCAAAACCATAGTGAAAATCGTCAGCGCGGCCTTCCCACTTGCACAATAAACACTGATGCTTTGAGTATGCTTGCCTAATCCCACAGAGAATCGCAACCATTTTGAGATCGGAGCATACTTGCCATTTATACGTATCGTATTCAATGAGATGAAGCATCAATTTAATAGTGTCGTAATCCTCTTTTTGATATCTACCGTAGGCAATTGGAATGGATGGATAGACATTTCCATTGTGAAGTAAAACGGCTTTTAAGCTGGCAGTTGAACCATCAATGAAGAGTCTCCACTCTGTCACATCATGTGTAATATCAAAGCAATTGAACAATGATTCGATGTCGTTGCAATATATCATTTTTGATTCTTCATGCATAGCAAAGCAATTGTCAAATTCAGCCGTATTACCGCGTTTACGAGCTGCAGTGACTAAGAAATCATCTGCAACCAAATTCCATTGTTGTAAGCGAGATCCCACGACCTCTGCACATCTTTGCGACATGGCTGCATCTCGAACCAAATCGTCGAAGTCCTTCTGAGTTACCAAGTGTATACCAACAAAGTCAGATGCCACATACTCAGATGTATAGCCGGTAGTTTGAACATATGAAGAAGTAGCAGCACCACCAGCTTCAGGGTAGTCAAAATGTTCCATTGGATCATATGTTTGTTGTTGTTGTTGTTGTAGTTCTCTTTGTTGTTCTGCCATTTGCATCAGAGATTGCGGCATTTCAATTGAGCGATTTTTTGCAGGCAAAACAGATTCGCAAACTGCATACTGAATCACCATTTTTCCAGAATATTCCATTGTACGTCTGGAAAATGGGGTTTCAGCGCCATCTCTCTGTGAGCGCTGGCTTCTGAATAGCTCAATGTATGTATGAATTAACGTATAATTGTAACTTTAATCGTTTTCTGTAGTAATCGATCAATTTCAACAGATTTAAGTTGAGAAATTTCGATTAAAATGCAAAAAAAGTCAATTTTTCCATATAAAATGAGCAAAAATCCAAAATTTTCCAAAAAAATGAGATTTTTCTTCCCGATATAGGTTCATTTCAATATATTATTGTAGTTTCAATCGTTTTCTATCCTTTTCAATAGATAAGAGCGAAGAAATTTCGATTAAAATGCAGAAAAAGTCAATTTTTTCATATAAAATGAGCAAAAATCCAATATTTTCCAAAAAAAATGAGATTTTTTTTCCCGATATAGGTTCATTTCAAAGTAGAATTATAATTTCAATCGTTTTCTATCCTTTTCAATACATAAGAGCGAAGAAATTTCGATTAAAATGCAAAAAAAGTCAATTTTTCCATAAAAATGAGCAAAAATCCAAAATTTTCCAAAAAAATCGATTTTTCTTTCCCCAATTCAATGTATTATTGTAGTTTCAATCGTTTTCAATCATTTTCAATAAACACCAGCCAAGAAATGAGCAAAAAATGATGTTTTGAGTATAAACAAAAATCGCTGATTTTTCAGGTTTCCAAAAGAACTACAGAAATCGATAAAAAAAAATCTAGACGTGGTTTCGAAGAAACTAATGATGCAAAAGTGCTTGGTTTTTGGTCCTCTAAAACAAGCAATTGGA
>NW_022597484.1:0-3157 GCF_009176505.1 Sitodiplosis mosellana | reverse complement strand
ACGTATGGTGGATTGGAAAACGTCAGCAATGAACTATACTAACACTTAGTGTAGCAAGTTCATCGAATGTGTGAACTGGTGACAATATTCGATGACTCTAGGGGAATCACTCACTTTCCAAATGGTGTGAATCTTACGAATCTTACGAATCTTTTGTTTACTGAAATCCAATAATTGTGACTGACAGTTCTGTCGCCATTTTCAATTTGGATTCACGAGATTCATTAGATTCATCATATTCATGACGATTTGTTCACAGTAATGTGTTGAATCTGAGTGAATCTTTTGAATCTGTATGTAAACATAAGAATCTTGTTTGAATTTGGAAGAAGACTTCAATCATACAAACTGCATTGAATGATAAATTCCCCTAGTCAAAATCATATGAAAAACCACACAAGTGTTAACAGTGCAAACTCACGATTTTTTCAAAATATTTCTTTGAATAACAAATCGTGGATGAAGCCTAGGCTTTGCAGAGCCCGAATATCAACAATAAAAGAAAATAAGTAAATATAATTCCCAAGCGAATAATGCATATAAAATGTATGGCGTTTCCAATCTCACCACTGTTCACCACAATCAGTCAAAGCATTAATGTGAATGACGCATGACAAAGAGACTTTGACAGCACACGCATATGAATTGATGTCATGTTTACAGTCGGAAACGTCAATGCAGAATCTCCAGTGCCGGTATTCTGGAACATAATCCGCAAAAATAATGCGGAATTATTCCGAGCGATCAATTTTATTTTGGAAGGTGATATCCAAACGTTCAATCAATGAAAAAGAGACAAATCCATATATAACGTTTGGATATCACCTTCCAAAATACAATTGATCGCTCGGAATAATTCCGCATTATTTTTGCGGATTGTGTTCCAGACGCACGATGATAACGAAAGGGCGAACAATTGTAGAGTGCCGCTACAGAGTGATGATAACACTTAGTTCAAATTTGTTCGCGCTCAAATTCACTCCGTCATATTCATTCTTGTTTTGATGTCGAAACAGTGAAAAAAAATAATAAAAAAAATAAAAAATAATAAATTTGAAATAAAATAAAATACAATTTAAATTAAATCCGCACATATTTTACATGTTTTGTTGTTTGTCATATGATTTCGCAATATTTCGTAATATTTCGTCACCATTATGGATTATTGCGAAATCATACGACAAACAGCAAAACATGTAAAATATGTGCGGATTTAATTTAAATTGTATTTTATTTTATTTCAAATTTATTATTTTTTATTTTTTTTATTATTTTTTTTCACTGTTTCGACATCAAAACAAGAATGAATATGACGGAGTGAATTTGAGCGCGAACAAATTTGAAATTTTTTCTTTCGCATTCTGCCGTTCTCTAGTAGTGGCGCTCTACTATTTCACACTCCATGTTTTACATAGAAAAATTGAGAGAATATTGCCGGGTGGTTCCAGAATACCGGCACAGTATCCAGTTTCAGTCTACTTTGGAGACAATAAATTGTTGGTCTTCCCAAACTATACAACTTTGCAAAAGACAATTATCGTTAATCAGTTGAAATAAATGAATTATTAGAAGATTTGCCCACTGCTTGAACATCTACTCTACTCTCTTACTCACACAAATAAAAATACTTTTTCCAGCCTCTCTGATCGTCTGAACAAATAGATAGGAAACGTCAAACAAGAACAATAAAGCGGCACCTGGCGACTGATTGGAGAAATAGAGAATCATGCACATAGTTTGCTGTAACAAGTATGCGTCTGTGTTAGTTCAAACGTTGAAAGTATGACACATTGCACTTAGTCCCCAGGTGCCGCTGTATTGTTTACTATTTTCATGATCAGAAAGGTTGACTTTTTCCAATATAAAGTCTGTGATGCATACAATACTCTCAATTTCACCCATAGATATAGGTTGTGTTGGTGCAAAATGCGACAGTGACAGAATTTTGGTTTTTGTTTTATGTATCCCAGATTTAAGGTACTTATTTTCGTATGTACATTCATTGAAATTGAAAAATAGTTGAGAAGCTGTCTCTTTCTCTATGGAATGTGTTATCAAGTAAGGTTATGGTTTCGTATGGGATTCGCTTAAGATTTTTTTTTGGGAATGCGTAGATTTGTGCGAATGCCCTAGCGAATGCCAGCGTTTTTACTTTATTCAGTGATGAAAAGTAAATACGATTCCGTATATTCTTGCATTGACTAACACTGTAGCTATTGCAATTGTTCATGAACAAACAAACGCAACCATGGTACGTAGGCCTGAATGTAACGCAAAGGTATGAGTCATATCGTTTGATCATTCAGCATGTAAGTGATGGTTGAAATGGAATGTGTTCTATGCATACCGCGAAGATGTAAACATATCCATATTCAGATAGCTTTGTCAATTGTACACCACTCAACGCTTCAATGGTGAAAAATATTTACTTTTTGAATATTTGCATTGAATTTGCAGTTTAATGTTCATGATCCAATTGGATTATTTTTCAAACCATAGTGAAGATGATGAAGGACTGAATGTAAACATCTAGCATTTTCGATGCGATCCATATGATGTGGAACGCAAAATTATCCACACGTGCACAGGTGGAATTGTAATTCCATCAATTGTTTGACATTGTTTTCTTAAAAAATGTGTGCGATAATATTTTGTGAGCTCTAATTAGAATTGTCTTTGTATGTGGATTGAATCATATCACTAATGTATTGCTGATGTGACCATACTTGAAAAGTATATAAGCAGATGCGCTCGATTCGTTTGTCAATCAAACAGTTCGTCAATTTCTTCAATTGGCACGTTTTCAGTACACTTTTGATAGTTCGAAGCTGGAAAAATGCTGGGTCAAATATCTTCCACACTGCTGCTCGTTGGCTTGGTGGTATCGGAGGTGAGACGACAATTTTAGTCTGAAATTTGTAATTTTAATGTTGTTCGGAATGTTTTTCACTTGTAAATTTTGAATCGAATCTTTTACTTTTGATTCTTTTTGTGGACAATTTGTGATAATTTTTTCGAAACTCATATCATTAATGAAAAAATTTCCATTTTAAAGTTTTTCAATTAAAAAAAGTCCCACTACAAAAATAATGTCCATCGGAAACTTTTACTCGAATGAAAAACAGCTGAAAACCATTACAATCTCATCCATTGTTCC
>NW_022597483.1:0-1671 GCF_009176505.1 Sitodiplosis mosellana | reverse complement strand
GACCAGTTGGCGTTGGCAATGCGAGCATGGGAGTAAACATAGTGTCGCTTTAGGTATACGTAACTTTTTGATCCGACCAGGCATTCAAAACCTCAATTTTTGGCGTCAAAGTCGGTCATATTAGAATATGCATGTGTGTTCTTACCTACATTTTTGTGAAGAGATCAAGATTTTCATCTTTACTTTATTGAAAAAATTCCAAAAATCATTTGGTTGTCTATCATTTTTCAATTTTCCAGGACTTTTATCACAATTTAAAATACTATTTATACTTTTTTGATCAATAAACACCGAAATACTCGCTTTTTAAAGAAAAAAATGAAGGAAAAACTGACATTCTCATTTAAAAAGCATTGTGGGCACCCAGTGCCCAGATGTACGAATAATGTCGCAAAAAGGAATGTACGGGTTGAAGGTTAATAATCATCAAGTTCTGGAAGTGGGTTTTGGTGGATCCTCAGGATCGACCAGATCTGCTCCCAGTTCTGGAAGTGGATCTTCAGGATGGGCCAAGAGCAGTGTCAAACCGGATCTGGTCCATCCTGAAGATCCACTTCCAGAACTGGGAGCAGTTCTGGTCGATTCTGAGGATCCACCAAATCCCACTTCCAGAATTTGATGATTATTAAGATTGAATGTTGATAAATTATCAGGATTCCAAACGATATTATTAAGATTCATCCGATAACGTTATTATTTGAATATAGTTAATATCCTGATAAAAAGTTGATAGCGTTATTAAGAACAAACTCGAAATGGAACAATTGATAAATGAGGATCCACAGAAATTCTTCGAGTATGTAAGAACGTGCAATAATACCAATAATGATTTTCCAAATGAAATGGAATATAATGGCAACAAATGCACCGACCCATACGAAATTGCCAATTCATTTGCTACACACTTTGGAAGAGCATATACACAACCGATTGATGGATCCGAAGCAAGCTATGATGAAAATGATCCGATATTATTGGACCGATGTGCGAACTTCCCACGTATTAATGTTACTGAGGAATTGGTTATGAAAAAAATCCACGATTTGCCAAACAATTTGGTGTCTGGTCCCGACGGAATACCGAATATGTTCATCAAAAACTGCATTCACACATTGCTGAAGCCAATAACACACATATTGCGTGAATCGTTAAATTCTGGTTATGTACCGAACACATGGAAACGCTCTTATGTAAGACCGGTGCACAAAAGTGGAGCTAAATACAAAATTGAGAACTATCGTGGAGTGGCACTACAATGCATAATACCAAAACTGTTGGACTCGATAGTGGCAAATCATTTGAATTATCACATGAGGAACATCATCGATGACAGCCAACATGGTTTTGTCAAAGGAAGGTCAACAGTAACGAATCTGGCTGAATTTACTTCACATACGTTAGTCAACATGCAACATGGAACTCAAACTGATGCACGTGCTCGATTTGGTTTCTTTGCGGTTGTAGTGAAATCGGTCAACTTTTTGCCAATGACCTGTTCGGCTATTAAGGCTGAGTCCAAATGCTCGGCCACAAATTTTATGGCCGGCCAGAAAAATTCAAATCCGTCTTTCGGCGTATGTAGGTGGGTTTGTTATGTCAGGTTATTTAATTTTCGGCTATTGCAAGCCACTGGACCCAAATCCACCAATAGTTTGAGGCATTTGTCGCTGT
>NW_022597482.1:0-1108 GCF_009176505.1 Sitodiplosis mosellana | reverse complement strand
TCAGAAAATCGATTTTTGGCCAAAAAATCCTTAAGTATGGACCTTTTAGGGTGGGTATCTTTGTGCAAAGTTATTTTTCTTCGAAAATATGGGGAGTATTACCAGACAAAAACTCTGAAAATTGGCTTTTTGAGGTACCTCCCGAACAAAAGTTACGTTTTTCATGCATTTTGCTATGAAAATATCATTTTTTGTTCGAGAGGTACCTCAAAAATCATTCTTAAGAGCTTCTGTTTGAGTAGATTCCCAATTTTTTTCGAAAAAAATAACTTCTTGCTAAGACATCTATCCAAAAAGTGTATTTCTAGGGTACCTCCCGAACAAAAAATGATATTTTCATAGCAAAATGCATGGAAAACGTAACTTTTGTTCGGGAGGTACCTCAAAAAGCCAATTTTCAGAGTTTTCGTCTGGTAAGACTCCCCATATTTTCGAAGAAAAATAACTTTGCACAAAGACACCCACCCTAAAAGGTCTATACTTGAGGATTTTTTGGCCAAAAATCGATTTTCTGAGAGTTGAAATCGAACCAACCGAATATGCGGCTAGAAATATATGAAAACATCACTCGACTTGGTCATGTAGGTACTTAAAATGTTCGTGAGGGATCATACTAGATGTTCAAAGGTAGCAAAGGCAGAAAATGTTTGCTAAATGGGTCGATTTAGCCGTGAATCTGAAGCTCATGGTCGTGATTTGCACAATTTGGTCCCAGAAAATCTTACTTTTTGACACAAAAATCACACAAACCTGTAACAAAAGAAACTGGAAGTCGATCCCTCGTCTAAAATTGTCTGGATATAGACACATTTTCGTACGTATGTTGGCTATAATTTGGCTTTTATAATTTTTAATTGAAAAAAAAATGGCCAAATTTGAGGTGATTTTCGAATATTTGTTGCTCTATCCATGTCCAGAGGCACATTTTGAGTTGTGATATGGCGTTATATCGATAGCTAGGAACAAATTGAGTCGGATAGAGATATTTTCAGATTGATTTATAGTGGACTGGATCACCATAAATAGTCAAATATACAGAAAAATGACAAATTTCGGCGATTTTTGGCAAATTGACACTATTTTTTTTAAATATCCTGAAAAAAATCGC
>NW_022597481.1:0-3973 GCF_009176505.1 Sitodiplosis mosellana | reverse complement strand
TGCAAAAAACAATTTTTTAAGGTCAAAAACTGACCCCGAAAAAAAAAATTCGTTTATCTGTGTGTAAAATGGTATTTTGAATGACAATTTTGATAAAAAATACAATAATAATAATTGCATCATACATATCGGCCATTCCACACGAAATCAGGGAAGAGTTGCAATGTGAGGTCGCCGAATTGGCTGAAAATTGGCTTGGAGTCTTGTTTCCGATAGAAAAAGAGAAAACCAAAATCTCAGGCCTAAAAGTGGTCCGCCTCTCTGAGTTGACCCAGTGTGAATTTTTGGAAAAATTGAAAAAATCGAAAAAAAAGGTCTAAAAGGTCGAAAAATGATCCTGCTTCAGAGAATGTTTTCAACTCGCAATAAAAACACTTTTTTTGCTTCAAAAATGCCCTATTCTGCATTCAATCGTGAATGTAGCAAATTTAGACAACAATGTATTTGAGGAACTATATGTATAGAGGTGGTGAACACAATCGGTCGCCGCAGAACACCACTTCGAAGTCATTAAGGCTGGTGGCTAGGTGATCCGATTCGGGGTGTGTCACCGCTTGTGTAAAATTATTGAATTGTACAAATTGTATTATGCTATTCAGTCTGTGATTAGACGGTGAATAAATAAATAAATAAATAAATGTGATTCGATGATGTATGCCCGCATATCACATTATGTATACTCCTTAAAATATATTTCGGTCCATTTGACATCAAACGATTATAGCGAAAAACAGAGAAATCAGTGTGAACCAGTCCTAATAAATTGGCGAATTCACTTCCAGAAATTTTTTGACAGCTCTCACATTACAGAGCTCGCTACATTGCTGAGTTCGCTGCGTTCAGTGTAAGGAAGTCTGGTTTACATTTGTTCATATTTCAAAAAGACCGAAATTTATTTAAAGGAGTATACCATTACGATTTGGATAATTGAAATTTTGTCACAAAAAAATGAAAAAACCGTCCAAAATGTTTATAAAATCGTCCAAAAATATTACAAAAATGGAAAAAAAATTGATCGATATTCTCATTTTTTTGGCCGGTTTTGAAAATAAAATTATAAAAACGTCCAAATCTATTTTCGTCTCCAACTCTGAAATTTTAATTTCGTCCAAAATTATTCGAAATCGGCGATCTGCGGTCTTGTTTGTTATTATTCTGCACCATACAGCGTGCGTTTTTTCAGTACTTTTGTACGGGAAAGTGTGTTTTTCTAATATTTCTCGCCAGGAATGTTATTTATTTTGCATTTCTCGTCGTTTTGTGCCAAACAGATCTGGGAATAGTGATAGATGCAAAATCCGAGGTCAATCCCAAATTTTGAAATAGACTGATTTTCTGAAAAAAAAAATTCAATCTACTTTGAAAAATAGAGCAGATAGATGAAATCGGATACTGCCAACTTCTTCGTTGGGAGTGTGCGAACATATGCTTCCATACATCGGGATCGAAGTTTGGCTGTCCCTTCCGCTCATTTTGTGAATTTTTGAGGAAGAAAGGTGTTCCAGTGCCGTCTTAGCACTTCCGAGGCCCTGAAGCAAAAATTTTCCGGGGCCCTAAATTTTTTTTCCAATAGCACAAAATTCAATATTTTGAATGTTGCGCCAATTTCGATTGAATTCAAACAGATGAATTCAGAGTTATTAAACTATGCCGTTTTTCATTTATGTTTTGATTACTGCTCAATACTGCTGGACATGAACGCTCTTATTCATACGAATGTATATGTGACTCAACATCCAATTCGAATTGACAAACGAAACTTATCCTAGAACTTATCGTTATCTCTATTCTCCCTCTATGTTTAATTACATCCGTCTAGAAGAGTCAACTATACTTGGCAATAAAGAATTTCGCTCAAACGCTTGATCGATAAACTGTTTATATTTTGATATGTAAACAATTATACCACTGACCATTCTATTAAAAAGTGAGCATCACTACTTACATTCAAAAAGTAAGACAGAAACAACAAATAAGGCGAAATATATGTATGTATATGACTTTTTTCGTCTTGCAGTTGAAATTCTTTGATTACTCATTCTTATTTGATATTCAATCGTTTCTGCTCAGTGCACAGTGAAAAATAAAAGTCCACACTTAGGCGGATTTTCGACTGGTAGAGGCGCCCAGTCTTATATTTTGCCTAGTAAATTTAGTTTCAGACGAAAAACCGACTAGATTATAAGCGGAATTTCGCCTGCAGCTCAAATTACTAGCAGCAATATTGGCTGAATGCGTTTTTCGCTGAAAAAACGGCTAGATGTGGACTTTTATTTTTTACTGTGTGGTTGAATGTGAAATTTTGAATAATTTGGACTTCGATGAAATAATTGATGATTTTATTTACGCTAAAAATAGGGCCAAAGTCATTTCCACGGGTTCGTCGTCACGCGCATCATCTGTTTTGTAGACAGCAAACAAACCACGAAGATTGAAATAAATTTGAGAATTTTTGTATTTTTGTGTGTTTTTTCTAATTTTCTTTGATAAGATTTTCTATTAATATTTCAAGGGCCTTTTCAGCAGCTCGGGGCCCCTGAAATCGCGGGGCCCTGAAGCGGCTGCTTCATTCGCTTCCAGGCTAAGACGGCACTGAGGTGTTCAGTAAACTGAAATGCGGGAGTAGTAGTGAAATCTCAGAATAGGTTACTGATAACCGCAATCTCATTTTTTCGTGAACTTTTTTCATAAAACGCCGGAGTATCACCAAAATCACGACCTCAATTTATTTTGGGACAGTCTAGCAGACGTTTGCAAGTGGGGGGTGTTTCCGGTTTTACCCCCTCTCTAGGATTTCAAAATGTGAGACCCCCATCGAGCGATTTGGAAAATTTTACACTAGATAGAATCGATTTTCCAAAGTGAGGACCTTTTTTTTAGCCTCACTTTTTTCGGAGACTAGTTGTACACTAGATAGAATCGATTTTCAAAAGTGAGGACCTTTTTTTAGGTCTTCATTTTTTTTGACACCTATTTATAAATTTTCAGACCCCCATTTATAAATTTTCACCCCCCATCTGGCAAAATCATTTTACCCCCCTCTAGAATTTTTGACCTTGCACACGTCTGCAGTCTAGTAATGACAGGTCAAAAGTTAATCACCTACTCAATGGATGGCTATATCACAGTCAATGTTGCTAGTTATTTTAAAGTGTGTGTAAAAATCACAGATAAATATCATTATTCCTATACATTTAGTAGGGATGTAAGATAACAATTTGTCAATATTTTATATCAAATTGTTGGCTTTGTTCGCTGCGTACCGACGAGATGAAGTTTGCACGGCTGGTTGAGTTATTGAATTGATCAGCCACTTTGTTTGCAAATTTGCACATTTGAGGCACTTGAGCTCTGGTTTGTTTGTGCAAAAATGCGATAAAATTTCAATAAAAGGAATATTGAAGTAATTGTGATTCCTTATTACTTCATCAAATAATAAATATTTCCAAACACCAAAGCTCTGGAAAATGCATTTTTTATGTATCCCCAAACTAAATATCAAATTCATACATTCAGATGCAAAAATGTTGGTTCATGACCAAAACAACGAATTGGGTATTCAAGTGTTCGTAGACTCACATTATTTTTTCGAAAAAATAGCATTTTCCTTCGACCGAAACTTCTTCAGAGGTATATCACTTTTGACTTATTTATTGCATTGAACTATATTGAGCTGTGTTTGCAGACGAACAAAAAATGCGTGGCAAGAATCTTTAGTTAGCGATAGTGTTGGCTACGAACGTTCGTTCGTTCGAAATTAAAAAAAAATTGTTTTGTTCGTTTGTTCGTTCGGAAATGTGTTGTTCGTTGTTCGGTCCGAACAAAGTTTTTTTTCATTTAATGTTGTTCGGACCAGTCAATGACAGATGATTAAAAAGATTGTTTTGTTCGTTCGAAAATGTTTTGTTCGTTGTTCGGTCCGAACCAGTCAATGACAGATAGCTGAGGATATATGCTGAGCATAGAAACTCAG
>NW_022597480.1:0-1377 GCF_009176505.1 Sitodiplosis mosellana | reverse complement strand
GTACATAGTAAATTGGCGTTGCACGGATTCGATTTTGTCGCTGTGGATTTTGTGGAATGGAAGCCATACCATAGCGCAGTAGTCGAGGTGAGATTGAACCAATGCAAAATACAGCGACTTTAGTGTGGTAACGTCGGTGATATCATGGCAGAAGCGTTTGACAAAGCCAAGTGCAGCCGTTGCCTTCGAAGTGACCATGTCGATGTGTTTGGCAAAAGATAGCTTTCTGTCAATTAGAACACCCAAGTCCTTATGTTCAGTCGCTTTGTCGAAGGTGTGGTCGCCATAGGTGTAGCTTTTATCCAAATGCTCACGTTTCTTGAAGATAGATAGTACTGCACATTTTTTAAGGTTAAGGTGCAGCCGATTCACGTCACACCAATGTTTAAGTTTGTCAATGGCTTGTTGCAATATCTCTTTATATATCTATCTTGCTGAGATTTGATGATTTTGGCAATTTTGATATCGTCAGCAAACAATAATATCATGATGTCTGGGAGCATTTGGTCCACGATGTCGTTGATGAACAGCAGGAACAGTGTTGGACCGAGGTGGCTCCCCTGTGGGACACCCGACGACGCTGTAAAATCGTTCGACTCACTTGCTCCGTGCTTGACAAATTGAACGCGATTTCCAGGTACGAGTTAAGCCATGCCAGCTAGTTTTGAGGTAGATTGAATGTTTCCAACTTCTGGATCAAAATGCTGTGATCAACTCGATCGAAGGCTTTCGTAAAGTCCGTGTACAGGACATCAACTTGAGCTCCAATGTTCAAGCCACTCTGGGCGTAGTACACAAACTCGGTAAGGTTTGATGCTGTAGATTGTCCTTTCATAAAGCCATGTTGGTTAGGCGAGATGCGATCACGAACAGCTTCAAGCAAATTTACGTTGACGAGGTGCTCGAAGAATTTAGCGATCGTTGGTAATTTTGCTATGCACCCGTAGTTTTCAATGTCCGATCTGGCGCCCTTTTTGAATATGGCTGATACACTCGATCGTTTCCACTCGTCGGGAAAAATGCCAGATGAAAGCGACTCATTGAAGATCTTAGTCAACGGGCTAGCAAGCGTCGTAGCACACTCCTTCAAAATCAAAGGATGAATACCGTCGGGTCCAACACCTTTCTTTGTATTGACCTTCGTCATTTCAGTCGTGACAAAATCAAGGTCAAGCTGGAAACAAGAGGTGTTCACAGACTGAGGTGACGGTTGATTATTTGTTGTCGTTGATTTGGAGTAATTGCTCCCGAAGAAGTCCGCAAATAGATTTGCTTGCTCGTATTCCATACTCTCAGCTACACCGTTATCAATCGCAACCGATTCTGCATGAACGGTAGCGTTGGCAATGCCAGAACACTTTGATCGGTCAAAAGTGG
>NW_022597479.1:0-1006 GCF_009176505.1 Sitodiplosis mosellana | reverse complement strand
TTTGTAATATTTCCTACTACTACTATGCCCAGAGAGGCATAAATTCTGGTGCGCAAGTAGACGTTCTCTACAAAGACTTCAGTAAAGCGTTTGACAGAGTTAACCACAAGAGATTGATTCTGAAACTCAGATCGTTCAACCTGCCAGAAAATCTTCTTGCTTGGATCGAATCATACCTGTCAAACCGAACACAATTCGTTAAGTATGGGAGCAGCGAGTCGAATGAATTCAACGTATCATCTGGCCTACCACAGGGTAGTCATCTCGGACCCACACTATTCCTGTTGTTCATCAACGACATAGTGGACGAAATGGACGACGTGTTCATTTCCTTGTTCGCTGATGATGTAAAACTTGCCAAAATCATCCACTCGACCACGGATGCGGAAGTGCTACAGCGGGCCATCGACAAACTGAAGGTTTGGTGCGACGTAAACAATTTGCACCTGAACCTTGACAAATGTGCCGTCCTTAGAATCACCACAAAAAGAAAGGACATCATCGACACAAATTACAAATACGGTGATTTCACCTTCAAGCGCGTTTCGGACCACAAAGACCTCGGCGTCATCATTGACCAGAAGCTCAGCTTTGTCAAGCACATTGACGCGATCACTTCGAAAGCTACAGCAGCCTTGGGATTCATCAAAAGATTTTGTTACGACATAACCGACGTTCAAACGCCCAAAACACTATACTACGCACTGGTTCAGTCTCATCTTGAGTACTGCAATGTTGTATTTATTTATTTATTTATTTCACACCGCCAAAAACTTCTTCTTCCCAAAACTCATGACAACCATCAAATTCGGTTGCAACTACAAAATTTATCAGCAAAGGCCGCTCAAACTAAGTCAAAAAACTCCAGTGGCACAGTGAGAAACCAACGGTTGGAACCGGTAATGAATGCATCGAACCGGAATTGCAACAAACAACCACTACAGCGCCAACGCAATCAGCAGAATTTGTGCCAAAAGAGCTGTTGTCTCCAACGTCAGCCTCAACC
>NW_022597478.1:0-4418 GCF_009176505.1 Sitodiplosis mosellana | reverse complement strand
TTTCTGTGATATTTATACTAATTTATTGAAATCTAGCATCATTGACTGTGATATAGCCATCCTTTGAGTTGGTGATTAACTTTTGACCGGTTATTGCTTAATAATGGAAATTATTTTCTTTTTTGTCAATGTATTTGCAAAACTCATTGTATTTTTCTGTCTTTCGGTCTCTACTAAATTGTAAATTTCTAACTACCAACAGGGACTTGTTAGATTAGACGTAAAACTTTTCTTCAATATATCACTTCTTTGATAAATTGATTGATGACTTTTGCAGTCATAAGGCCAAAACTACAATGTTAACGCCTCCACTGGCCTTTCATTTTGGATATTTAGGTTAGGCTTTGTTGAATCGTTTACATTTCGGCTTCCTACTCATGTCCATGTATTGGTTAGGTTATTTTGTGTTAAAATGTTTGTAGACCAAATACTTATTCCAATCAAGAAAGACTACTACTAAAATTATCACACACTAAATTGTATATACAAACACGAAAAGATCAGGTTTTTCACGACTCTTGGAGTCGTTTTCCTGCAAACAAAGTATTCAGCCAGTTTTTGGCGGTGTAAATAAATAAATAAATAAATAAATAAATAATATGTTATGCGTTATATCGGGTGTTATCTTAATAAATCCTAAGATTCGGCGGTAATAACATTTTATTAACTATAATAATAACATATTATTAAGATGGATTTATCAACTCAATTAATAACATATTATTAAGATGCAATCTTAATAACGTTTTTTTCGCGCATTCTTTTCCCTAGCTGGAGAGAAAAAAAGCACTGGATTTTTTTTTTCACTACGGGTGTACAGTGTATGGTGTACGCACCTATAACAATGCAGACAAAATATGGTAAATTGATCCTTTCAAGGTCGAGACTGGCAATTTCCTAAACTAAAAAAATGGTTAAGTTCAATACATGATAATTACGTTTCAAAGAGTCATTTTAATTTCATTGCAACAGTGCAAAAATTCATGTGTGTACTCTGCAGTGAAAAAACAACTTGTCAGTCCGGTGAAAAACATGCGTGAAAAAAGCGTTATTAAGATTGTATCTTAATAATATGTTATTAATTGAGTTAATAAATCCATCTTAATAATATGTTATTATTATAGTTAATAAAATGTTATTACCGCCGAATCTTAGGATTTATTAAGATAACACCCGATACAACGCATAACATATTATGTTATTATTATGCTGAATCTTAATAACATTATTATTATGTTATGTTGGACCAATTGGCCGTTATTATTATGTTATTAAGTATAGTTAATAATATGTTATTGCCTGTAAATCTGTAAAAAAGGGTCCATTGAAATTTTGGTTAAACATTAAGCGGGAGGTAAACTAAATTGCTGCGGAGCGGAAAAGTTTGGATTACGTATGTAATTCATTTTATTTTCAATTGGTTTCGTGGATATTGATCCGGCATAAAAAAATTATGCCGATTTCAATTAGAGATAGTTTTTTTGCGTTTTTTTTCTCATTGATATGCATAAAGAAGCCGACGCAGCGCCTTCTCTGCACTAACGCCAACTGCTGTTAGCAAGAGTCACTACAGTACAACGTACGTCAAATTCAAAAGCTTGTATGTATATATATACATGTGTCATTTGCTTATTGAGCGATTTTCTGTTCTCCAGCTCTATTTTATTTTTTTTCACTAAATAGCGTAAATATTTGTTGCGTAAAGATCAATCTTCTTATTTTTAAACGTAAAATCAAATTTTACAATAATACAATACAAGAGTACCCAGAAGGAATTTCACTGTTTTGAATAAATACGAACAAGTGTCACTTCATTTGTTTAACCCTTGGACGGATGACCTTTTTAAGTGAATAAACGGATAAGCGGGGTCCGCACGGACCTATGAACCTTTCTTAAGAGAATAGGAATGAACAAAATGTTTTTTGAAAAAATTTCTCGTATTTTTTTGGATTTTTCTGAAGGTCTATTGATTTTTATGAAAAACATTTCTTTTGCAAAAAAACGATGAAAAATCGTTGAAAATTCAATGAAACTTAATTTTTTCGTGTTTATTGAGAGTCGTCAAATCATGGAAGATCAACAAAACAAAAAAAATTTCGGTTTTTTTCGACATTTTGAGCGTTTTTTTTTCGGGAATGAATTTCATCATTTTTCATGTATAAAATCTAAGCACTGTCTTCATCAGATGGATTGATTGCGTGTCTTTGACGTGGTTGTTGTACTCGTGGTTTGCTGCACTTTTGGCACTTGACAGTAACAATAGCATGACTTGGACAAATATGCTTTCCACATTTTTCGCATAATTGAGTCACTTTAACGTTCTTTTTCCGTGGACATATATGGCATCGACCTTTTTTTGCTGGTGGCTCGTTTTGTAGTCCAGATGGTTCGCCTATCTCTTCTTCTTCGCCCAAAACCATTTTAATTGCTTCTTGTGTATCTCTGTGCATGCCAAAGGTACGTTCACTTCGTCGTCAAACAGTATTCAGCTGTTGCGTATATGAACATTAGGGTAGCCCAAATGCCAAATGTTTTAAAATTTGCAGCTCCTAACCGCTGATCCGAAAATTTGGGCCGAAAAAATAAATTTAAGCCATTTTCCGACATACTTTTACTAATCAAATCCACTCCCCCGAGAGCTATGTAGTTTGTAGGGGAATAAAATCAATACATTGAAGAATATTCAAAAAATTTGGTACTATATCGCAATTATACTGGACAACAGATGACTGCATCTTACTGCTGGCGTCCAGTACTACAATTTTGGTCAATATTACAATGCTCTAAAGTGCAAAACTGAGCTGTTAGGGGTGAATATATGGCCAAAATCGACCGAAATTTCACATTTTTGCTACAATAACGTCATAAAACCTCAAAATCACTACCTACAACACAGTTTTTGAGCCTATATCGACTCAATTTTTTCCGTACAATCCAAATATGACCATTGCCGGCCAGTCTGAACTCATTTTGGTGCCAATAATTTCGTCGGTTTACACTTTTGATAGAAATTTTGCTAAGTAGCGCTCTCACATCGGATTTTCAACAAAAACATCAATGGCCAAAACATCAAATCGACAGAAAATGATCAGAATTTTTGATTTGTACCTTCACACAGTGATTTTGCACGTGTCAAAATGTAAAAATACTGAACCAACTGCGAATTGCACCAAAAAAGGTACCGGTCGATGTGAAAAAAGTTTTTCTCTTCAGCTCTTTGGCAAATTTCAATTGGTTCCTATAATTGAGTCCAAACCAAGAAAAACTGCATCATAAGATTTCATATATTGGACCATTTTAGTGATTTAGAGGGATATGTATTTCCAGATTAGAGCAAAATCGTCATAATTCAATATATCACAATTTCTTCAATTCCTGATGGTTTTACGCATATGGTTACTTCTGAAAAAGTGTTCAGTGTGCAATTTTAGGTGGGAATGATCTTGATGAAATTAGCATTTGACCGCAACCAGGCCTTGCTAGGCCACTATGAACGAAAATCCAAATACACCAATTTTTGAATATTTTTCACACGCAATCAAACAGATCTAAATCATAATGTAAACATAGAAAAAGTAGTAATTAGCTAAGTTTGTACTAAAACTGCAAATTTTAAAACATTTGGCATTTGGGCTACCCTAATGAACATATATGAAAGACGCATCTTCGCCGTATACAAAAGTGTATAAAAAAACCTCTGGTGGTGGGATTTTGAAACTTCTTGCTGTATTACGTCAGAAATTTATTAACCTTTCACGTACAGAAGAGAAATGATGATTTCGAGCTGAGCTAAGAAAAATAACTAAGTTTTCAGCGGACCCCGCTTATCCGTCCAAGAGTTAAGTTCTGTTCACGAGAATCATGTTATGTTTTTTTTAAAACAAAAAGCGTATTTAACTGTTCATTATAATCCAAAAAATCAATTTTCTCATTTTAAAATTACAAATAAAAATGTTTCCGTATTTTTGCGTATTTTTGTCAACACAGCTAAAAAAAAGTTCCATCGAGTTGTAATTTTATTTGTTGACATTTCATATTCCGGTTATTGGATATACTCGGATATACTGTTATCAACTGTTTTGAATCGTTTTGAACGGTTTTGAATGGTTGTTTTTTTCACACGAACATAAAAACGTGCTTGACTTCACTGAAGTCATTAATTTTGGAGTCACTGAAGTCATTAATATATTCGAGATGTCAAAGACGTACATTTCTCTCTATGTTCTGTAAACATCATAGTTTTATTAAATTTTATATTATATTTGATCGTGTATAAATATTGAATTATGTATAAATCTGTTCGTTAAGACCTGTTTCATTAATATTTTATCAAGTTTTATTTTCAAATCAGATTTTTTGCTGTCTTTTTCTGTGTAAATTTTTTTTCCCGTGTCTACGTAGCT
Source organism: Sitodiplosis mosellana (assembly GCF_009176505.1). Lineage (NCBI taxonomy): Eukaryota > Metazoa > Arthropoda > Insecta > Diptera > Cecidomyiidae > Sitodiplosis > Sitodiplosis mosellana. The sequence goes on along the minus strand of NW_022597478.1, from coordinate 14 downwards.
ATCATAACCTTACA
>NW_022597477.1:0-1591 GCF_009176505.1 Sitodiplosis mosellana | reverse complement strand
TTCAAAACAGGCAATAACAGTATACCCAACGTGTAAGCTTTTAATACTATTGGTATACAACGGTTGTATTACATGTTCTTGCACCAGTTGGCGCTTCTGGGCTCATTTATATGAGAACTGTCAAGAAGGCGCAGTGTCGTAACATCACCATCTCATTACTCAAATATATTTCATCTAATAACTATACAAATAAGATACCATGCATCTCGTTCGACCAATAACATTCTAATAACTATACTCACTAGATATATTACTAGTGCAAAAAAGTAATGGGTAATATATAGGTTCATCTTATTAGAATAATAAGTAATAAGACCACTAATAAGATACCGAAAATGCCAAAATATAACTCAAGCTGCTCTACATTTCTGTCGAAGAGGCAAGTCTCTTACTTCTTATCAGCTTCACTAAAACGATGTGGGAAAATTTCGCGATTTTCGCGTTTTTCGCGGAACTGATAAGAGATAAGCAATACATTTTGCACGCGAAATATTTTTCACGACCGTGAAAAAAATTTGTTCAGACAAAACACATAGAAGAATGAACTCAAAAATCGAATTTGTTCATATGTCGTGTTGATATTGGAAGGAGTTAACTGTTTCATGCATCAAAAATCATTATGATTGCAATTCGAAAATAAAAAAATACCATACAAATATCACCTGTGAAGATTTCACCGGCGATATTTTTTCATTTCACAAGGAACTGTGTACTTAGCTTTACACGACGCAAAAACAAACTCCGCAATGCATTATCTCCGGAAAATTTAGAATCGGAAATTCGTTGCGAACTTCATGAATCCAAGCCCGATTTAACTAAATTGACCGAAAATAAATATCCGTTTGTTTTTCGACATCAATCCGAAAACGTACAGCAGCTCCTTTGTTCAGCAGCTCATCTCGATTTCGTAAACATTCCACAATTATTTTTTTCTTGCAAAATAGGCAATTCTGTGACCATCCGTTGTACCTCAATCCTTTACAATCGTTTTTTTCGCAGCAGGGTGGTTGTGTTGTTGACATGTTGTGGTTATGTTTATGTGACAATTTTGCATGGAAGGTACGTAAATCGATTCCGATTGGATCGACACTGCGCCTTCTTGAGAGTTCTCATATAAATGAGCCCAGAAGCGCCAACTGGTGCAAGAACATGTAATAGAACCGTTGTATACCAATAGTATTCAGACGCTTACACGTTGGGTATACTGTTATTGACTGTTTTGAATAGTAGTTCTTTCACATAAAAACATAAAAATCTGCTCGCATTACACTGATATCTCTCTTATTCCATTGATATTTTTTCCAAAAGAGAAAAAAAATATTGCAAGCCTCAATTGCACAGCATATCACTATTAGAATCATTGTGTCGACATGAATCAACCAATAAACAAACCAAAACAAACACAAACCACACAATGAAATACCACGTTTGTATAAATATAGCAATCACTTGAAGAGAAAAACTCAAAAAAAAATGTTTCAATAAAAAACAATATTCTAATATTTTAGAAAATATAAAATTAAATGAAATTTTTGTGTTTTCACGTGTTTTCATCAACATGAATAACTGCGACAAATGTCACTTCATGTTG